>NW_011142860.1:0-686 GCF_000146605.3 Meleagris gallopavo
CGTGCTGCACACGGAGACTGAGCTCTGTTGCTTTTCCTGTGAGAGATTACCTTGTGAGAGCCCACTGGAAGCACCGCTGCGGCGTGTGTGTGAGCTGGGCACAGCTTAGGCTGAGCAGTGACCAGGTGAGCTGGGTTTGGTGGCTGGGTGGTTGGCTGGGTGGTGTCTCAGCAGAAAGCTGGGCTGGGGAGGAGTTTCCAGCTCCAGCGGTGCCCTTGTGAATGGCTGTATCCAGAGAAAATGGGTTCTTGTTGAGATTCCATCCCATGTTTCAGTGGGATGATGAAAAGGCATTCCTCACCTGCAAAATTGCTGCTGGGCCCCCATCTTCATGTCAGACCTAAAAAAAGGAAGCAGAGCGCAGACTTCATAGAGTGCAACTTGTGCCTCACTGCTCCGTGCATTGCTTGGTGTGCCATACCCAGCAGGTGTTTCAGCAAGCCGTGCTGAAGTCACGTCAGAGAGCCAGGTGCTCAGCTGGGGACACGGACGGTCAGCACACTTGAGGGGGAAAAGGGGACCTGGGGGCACTTGCTGACAGGAGCCATGGCAGTCAGACACAAGCTGCAGCTAGTGATGGGCGGGCAGTTGTTGCAGCCAGCTGATTTCCAAGCATTGCCCTGCTCAAGAGATGACATTGCATGGCAGAAGAAAGCTGGGAAAATGCTTCTTCCTCATGATTTTTC
>NW_011142861.1:0-928 GCF_000146605.3 Meleagris gallopavo
TTGCTTACAGGAGAGGGGTTCCATCCTTGGGTTCGTGTTTGTGGCTGTACTCTGGATGCACTCGCACAGCTCCATGTCTCCCTGCACTGAGGACTCCACATCTGGACGCAGCACTGCAGGTGAGGCCTGACCAGCGCAGAGCAGAGGGATGGGGATCTCCTCCCTTGGCCCGCTGACTGCGCATCTTTGGATGCAGCCCAGGATACGGTTGGCTTTCTGGGCTGGAAGGGCCCACTGCTGGCTTGTGTCCAGCTCCCACCCACCAGTACTCCCAGGCCTTATGGAGCAGGACTACGCTCAGTCCTTTCATCCCCTAGCATGTTTTGGTGGTGGGTGTTCCCTCATCCCAGCTACCTACCCTGCACTTGGATTTGTGCCCACTGCTCAGCCTGTTGAGGTCTCTGTGGATGGTATCCCGTCCCTCTGCTGTATCACTGCAGCCCACAGCTTGGTGTCCTTAGGGTGCACTCAACCCCACTGTTGATGTCCCTGATGAAGGGGAAACCCAGATGCTTGTACCAACTGGGCGTAGAAGCCCTTGGGAGCAGCCCTGCGGAGGACTCGGGGATCCTGATGGACAAAGAGCTGGACGTAAGCTAGTAGTGTGCACTTGCAGCCCAGAAGGCCAACTGTATCCTGGGCTGCATTCAAAGAGGAGCGACCAGCAGGGAGAGGGAGGTGATTGTCCCCCTCGACTCGGCTCTGGTGCGGCCCCATGTGCAGCACTGCGTCCAGGCCTGGGGCTCCAGCACAGGAATGATGTGGAGCTTTTGGAGCAGGTCCAGAGAAGGGCCACGAAGACGATCAGAGGGCTGGAGCACCTCTCTTAGAAAGAAATGTTGAGGGAACTGGGATTGTTTCTGTGGAGAAGAGAAGCTCTGGAGATAGCTCATGACAGCCTTCCAAGACTCGAAGGGAGCGCATAAGC
>NW_011142862.1:0-533 GCF_000146605.3 Meleagris gallopavo
GAATGTAATAGTGAAAACAGTGCAAGACCAGAGACAAGCAAGACACAGAACGAAAGAGGGATAGGCAGCCTTCTGGGCACCATGAAGCGCAATTCAGAGCTCTGGGGGAACCCTATTGTACCGGGCTCTGGAATGGGTAAACGCTGGCGGGTGTGCATCACCCTTACCTGCTGGGCAGACAATGACCAGTCAGCAAAGTGAGGTTCCGGGGCACGCCAGGAAATGCAGATTCCACTTCCTTGCTGTTTCCACCGAGACCAACACATCTCTCCGGGCAGTTGTTACGGCACTTGGGAGCACCGCAGCTCTGCTGCCACCTGTTGGACACAATACAGTCATGAAGGCACTGCCCTGCATCCGGGCCTCTTGCACAAACCTGTGCTCCTTGCTCGGAGCACATGGCTGCACTCTGTGCATCATGTTGCTTACCACCAGAGAAGGCTCAGCTACCCAACACCATTTTTGCTTCCATCTTGTCTGAGAACTGCTCATTATGCACAGCCCTCATCTTTGCTTTGCTTTGGTGAGGTGGG
>NW_011142863.1:0-918 GCF_000146605.3 Meleagris gallopavo
AAAATGCCACCCATTTGTGAGAAAGCTGCTTTGTTTCCGGGAGAAAATAGCATTCTCTGGGGAGAAGATGTCCTGTTTTGGATGGAAAAGTAGTACTTGTGGGAGAAGCTGTCCAATGTTTGGGCCCAAGGTAGCATTACTGGGAGGTAATGTCATTGTATTGGAGAAGGGAGGTATTTCTGGGAGAGAATGCGTTCTTTTTGGAAGCCAACGGTGTACTTTGGGGGAAGAAGTGGCTGTTTTGGGAGAAAGTGTCCTAGTTTGGGGAGAAACTGACATACTGCGGGGTGTGGTGTAGTAGATTAGGGGGAATTGGGAGGTATTCCTAAGAGAACTGTCATTTCTGGGTGAAAAGGTCTTATGTGGGGGGGAAAAGGTGAGGAATGTGTGAGAAAGCTGGTGTTTCTGGGAGTAAATGCCATCTTTTGGGGGCTAGAAATGGTCTTTCTGGTGGGATATGCCACATCTTTGTGAGGCAATCGGTGTTTGTGAGGGCCAATGGCATATATTCTGGATCGAAATGGTCTTTCCGCAGTAAAATGCCAAAAGTCTGGGAGTAAGTGTCATCATGAGGAATGTAATGGAGTGTAATTGGGAGGAATTTCTCGGAGTCGTGGTCTTTGTGGGTGCATATGTCCCATTTAGGGAAGGAAAGGAGTATTTCTTAGCAGAACTGCCATAGCATTTAGGGAAAATGTCCTATCCTTGGGAGACAAGTGGTATTAGTGGGAGAAGATGTCCTACTCTTGGTTGCAAGTGTCCTATTTGGTCTTGTCATCTAGTCTTTTTGGGAGAAAACGTGCGGTAGTTTGAAGAAAACAGGTATGCCTGGGAGAAAATATCATCTTTTTGGAAGAACAGGCCCAATTTCCAAGTGAAATGTGGTATTTCTGGGAGAAAATGACAGGTACGTGGGAG
>NW_011142864.1:0-487 GCF_000146605.3 Meleagris gallopavo
TGGTGATTTGCTTCCAAGTCTTCCTTAAACAAGGATCACCGTGGTGAGGGATGATGTCAGGCCTTCCGATGTCTCTTCAGGCACTTCCTCGGGCATGCCATGAATTGTTCTCTGTTTTCATCTGGTGCTGGATATTCTTGCAGTGTGTATGACAAAAATATACATATATACACCTATATACACCTATATACAGAGCGTGCGTCCCTGGGACGGGTTATCTAGACGATAAGTGACGTAAACTATCAGAGATCTTCCCCAAGTTAAGCAGAAAGACTCCCAGAAAGAACTAAGACAGTGGAGATCATGAAATAAAAATATATATATTATCCAATTCTAATGCAGAAACAACATTTGATTCCCACAGTCAGTAGCTGGGATGAGGGAACACCCACCACCAAAACATGCTAGGGGATGAAAGGACTGAGCGTAGTCCTGCTCCATAAGGCCTGGGAGTACTGGTGGGTGGGAGCTGGACAAAAGCCAGCAG
>NW_011142865.1:0-748 GCF_000146605.3 Meleagris gallopavo
CCTCAGGTGGTCCAGAACCTGATCTGCCATGGCAGTGTGGGATGGGAAGGGGTGTGTGGGACTGAGGAAGCAATGGCAGTCCCCACCTCACCAAAGCAAAGCAAAGATGAGGGCTGTGCATAATGAGCAGTTCTCAGACAAGATGGAAGCAAAAATGGTGTTGGGTAGCTGAGCCTTCTCTGGTGGTAAGCAACATCGTGCACAGAGTGCAGCCATGTGCTCCGAGCAAGGAGCACAGGTTGTGCAAGAGGCCCGGATGCAGGGCAGTGCCTTCATGACTGTATTGTGTCCAACAGGTGGCAGCAGAGCTGCGGTGCTCCCAAGTGCCGTAACAACTGCCCGGAGAGATGTGTTGGTCTCTGTGGAACAGCAAGGAAGTGGAATCTGCATTTCCCGGCATGCCCGGAACCTCACTTGCTGACTGGTCATTGTCTGCCCAGCAGGTAAGGCGATGCACAGCCGCCAGTCGTTTACCCATTCCAGAGCCCGGCACAATAGGGTTCCCCCAGAGCTCTGAATTGCGCTTCATGGTGCCCAGAAGGCTGCCTATCCTCTTTGTTCTGTGTCTTGCTTGTCTCTGGTCTTGCACTGTTTTCACTATTACATTCTCTCGTCTCCCTATTTTGTGTCCTTGCCCCATTCTCTTGGCCTAATGACCCCTTGGCTTTGTGTTGCCACATTCATGTCGGCATTCAGTTTTGGCGTTCCCTGCCGTATTGTCTGGGCCGTCATCCTTGGCATTTCCTTC
>NW_011142866.1:0-525 GCF_000146605.3 Meleagris gallopavo
TGGGAGATCAGGTTCTGGACCACCTGAGGACCCAAACATCCACGAGTCTTTGGGTCCTGACGAGATGAGTCCCAGAGTTCCGAGGGAATTCACCGCTGCAGTCACCGAGCCACTCTCCATGGTATTTCAGAAGTCGAGGCAGTCAGGTCAAGTCCCTGGTGAGGAGAAAAAAGGTGACAGCACACCTCTTAGGAAGGATAGAAAGTGTGACGCGGGGAACTACCAGCATGTCAGTCTCACCTCTGTGCTGGTCACGGATCATGGAGCAGATCATCCTGGAAGTGACTCTCAAGCACACATTCCAGTGCGTCACCACCCTGTGCGTGAAAAGCTGCCTCCTAATAACCAACCTAAACCTCCCCTGTCTCACTTGAAAACCATTTCCCCTTGTCCTATCGCTATCCACCCTCCTAAACAGCCGTTGCCCCCTCCTCGCCTTATGCGCTCCCTTTGAGTCTTGGAAGGCTGTCATGAGCTATCTCCAGAGCTTTCTCTTCTCCCACAGAAACAATCCCAGTTCCCTCT
>NW_011142867.1:0-555 GCF_000146605.3 Meleagris gallopavo
GGGACGCACCGTCCTTCCTACCACGACAAAGTGAGTTTCTTCAGTCCTCTGTCATGAAGGATGGAGGAATGCACTTTCAGTATTACTTCTGAGCAGGTGCAGTGCTGCAGGGGATGCCAAGTAAGCATCGTGGAAGCGTTGGAGATGCCAACAGTGGCAGTGGATGGCAGTAGTGAGACAGATGTCTGTGTATCAACAATGGTGCTTAAATTGAGTGAATTCCTTTTAGGGCCCAAAAATACCTTCCTCAACTTGTGCACCTTTTCTTTGGTGGTGCACCTTTGCTCTGCAGAACGCAGAGCTGTCAGGCAGACCAGGTTTCCTGTGTTGCCATCTGAGCAGGAATGAGAGCAGTAATGCTTTGTGTAAGCGCGTTGCAGTTTAAACATCAGTTTCTGTTTTGGTTTGTCTTTTGGTTTTTGGAGGTTGGACATGGGCTAACGGGACAGTGCTGCTCCTGGTGTCTGTGAAATCAACACACGATCTGTTGTTGCAGGGACGGAGCCTGCGCATCCGTGGAATGGTGCTCGACAGTGGGGGGAAACGGAAAGCCTC
>NW_011142868.1:0-606 GCF_000146605.3 Meleagris gallopavo
AGATAAGAGCAAGCAGCAGCACGGCCATCGCAGATCTGGGGGTGGTGCTGTGTTTTTCTAAGTCTTGGCTATCCTCGCCACTGGAAGATGATGTCAAAATAACCATTCTGTTATTCCCAAGAGGGAACTGGAATGAGAGCTGACAGAGGTGACACCGCAGTCCCACAGCCTTCCAGCGCTCCATGCTGAAGGAGAACCTCCTGCCCCAGCAAGTCTGCTGAGCACCCTGGGTTCTCTCTGCATCCCCTGCACCACGCCGTGCTGCCCGGTGAGTCCAGCGCAGCTCTCAGGACCTGGGGGACTGCAGAACGCGGCCAGCAGTGAGCTGAGCTCGTTCCTCAAGTCGTGGTCCGGGCCGTGCTCTCCTCACAGCCCATCCGCCGAGCCCAGGCGGACGAGCTGCTGCTCGGTGCTTCCTCGGAGGAGAAAGCTGTCAGCGATGTCACTGCAGGAGCCGGGACACAGAGAACTGGACAGAGATGTGCGCCTGGCTTTAAAGAAGTGCCGGGAGCTGGGAAGCAGCCTGGAGAAAGCCGTTCTGGGAAGCCAGAGACAGCGCGAGTCTCAACGCAGCTCCCGCAAGAGCGGTGCTGTTCAATGGCGTCG
>NW_011142869.1:0-1080 GCF_000146605.3 Meleagris gallopavo
GAAAGTCGGATGGCACATGGAGAATGACAGTAGATTACAGGGAATTAAATAAGGTCACGCCGCCTATTCATGCAGCCGTACCCAATATTGCTTCCCTAATGGACACATTGAGTAGGGAGATAAAAACCTATCATTGTGTCCTAGATTTAGCAAATGCGTTCTTCAGTATCCCAATTGCTGAAGAATCGCAAGATCAATTTGCATCCACGTGGGGAGGCAGGCAGTGGACCTTTCAAGTCCTGCACAGGGGTACGTGCATTCACCAACATATTGTCATCATCTAGTGGCGCGTGACCTGGCTGACTGGAAAAAAACCAGATCATGTTAACTTATATCACTATATTGATGATCTCCTGCTGACATCCGACTCATTGGAGGCAGTAGGGCAGGCGGCGGATTCGTTAACCGCCTATTTACAACAGAGGGGATGGGCTATAAATCCCCAAAAGGTGCAAGGTCTGCGCCTGTCTGTAAAATTCCTGGGGGTAGTTTGGTCAGGAAAGACCGAAGTACTGCCCAGTACTGTCATCAATAAGGTTCAGGCGTTCCCAGTCCCTACAACATCGAAGCAGCTGCAAGTTTCTAGGTATATTGGGTTATTGGCGTTCTTTTATACCTCACCTAGCGCAGCTGCTAAGACCACTGTATAGACTCACAAAAAAGGGACAGCTTTGGGATTGGGGGAAAACAGAACAGGACGCTTTTCAACAGGCGAAACTGGCAGTTAAACAAGCCCAGGCATTGGGTATATTTGATCCTACCCTCCCAGCCGAGTTAGATGTTCACATCACTCAAGATGGCTTTGGTTGGGGCCTGTGGCAACGCCAGAGTTCTGTTCGGACCCCCATTGGTTTCTGGTCTCAGGTTTGGCATGGAGCAGAAGAGAGATACAGTATGATTGAAAAACAGTTATTGGCTGCCTATTCAGCATTGCAGGCAGTAGAGCCAATAACTCAAACGGCTGAAGTTATAGTCAAGACCACTCTGCCGATTCAGGGGTGGGTAAAAGATCTGACCCACCTTCCTAAGACGGGTGGCCCAAGCACAAACAGTGGCACGATGGGTCGCCTATCTCAGCCA
>NW_011142870.1:0-477 GCF_000146605.3 Meleagris gallopavo
AGGGAAGGGAGAAGGTTGGAGCTGTAAACTTCCCTGACACATCCCTGAGGCTTCTAAATTGCAGTTTTCTCAATCTGCTGCTTTGTCAACAGTCTCCTAATGTGCTTTCAGCCGCTCCTCTCCCAGCTGAAATTGCAGTTCATTTCTGCAGACATAAACAGACACATACCCTCCAGATATACAGCTTTCTCTAAGACAAATTTAAGTGCACAGATGTTGGGATAGCTGGTCTGAGGGAAGCAAGGGTAGACATATGATCCATGGAAAGTTCCTAAGAAGAAAATATACCCAGAAAGCAGTGATACGACAATAGAGTATCATAGAATCATAGAATCACCAAGGTTGGAAAAGACCACAAGATCAGCCAGTCCAACCATCCACCCTATTGGCCACCTGAGCACACTGCTGGCTCCTGTTCAGCCGAGCATCAACCACCATCCCCAGGCCCCTTCCCTCTTCACAATCATCCAGCCGCTC
>NW_011142871.1:0-553 GCF_000146605.3 Meleagris gallopavo
AGCTAGATCAAGTTGCTCAGAGTCTGAGCCAGGCTCACCTTCGAAAGGGCCAGCACCATCCACCATGTCTCTGGCAACCTGTGCCCACCTGCCTCAGCACCCTCACTGTAGAAGACATTTTCCTTAGATTTCACCTCCATTTTCCCTTGTTCTTTCCTTTAGGTATTGAAAGGCTGTTACCAGGTTCCTTGGAGCCTTCACTTCTCCAGGAGGCTGAACAGCCCAGCTCTCCTTGCTTACAGGAGAGGGGTTCCATCCTTGGGTTCGTGTTTGTGGCTGTACTCTGGATGCACTCGCACAGCTCCATGTCTCCCTGCACTGAGGACTCCACATCTGGACGCAGCACTGCAGGTGAGGCCTCACCAGCGCAGAGCAGAGGGATGGGGGATCTCCTCCCTTCGCCCGCTGACTGCGCATCTTTGGATGCAGCCCAGGATACGGTTGGCTTTCTGGGCAGGAAGGGCCCACTGCTGGCTTGTGTCCAGCTCCCACCCACCAGTACTCCCAGGCCCTTATGGAGCAGGACTACGCTCAGTCCTTTCATCCCCTAGCC
>NW_011142872.1:0-463 GCF_000146605.3 Meleagris gallopavo
TGCAGCTGGCTTCAGCCTATTCGATGCTCAGCAAAGTTCCTCAGGCATCAAGCTCCTCCTGCATCCTCATCTCAGTGGCACAGAACATGTCTTGATGCTATTGAACATATTCCTACCTACCAGAAACAAAAGGCAGCTTCGGAAAAGAGCCTTAGCAATAAATGACAGATTGAAAAAAAGCCGTGTTCAAAGCAAAACTATTCCTAGGTGTGGATCTGTGTTATAGACACAAAAAAGAAAACTCTTACACGAGGAGCGCTGGTGTTAACAATAGTATCCAATTTATTTAAGTAAGAGAATGGCATATTTGGAAAGAGACAAACAGAGAAGAACACAGCAGCGTATCCTGAGCCTATTCAATGCTCAGGAATGTGTCCGATTCATCAAGCTGCACTCCAAGAGTCATCTTGATGGTGAAGGTGCAGTTGGAGGGGTGGTCAGCCGGATCTTGCATGAGCGGTGG
>NW_011142873.1:0-573 GCF_000146605.3 Meleagris gallopavo
CAGAGTCTGATTCCACACATCAGCGTGCGCCGCTCCTCGGGGCAGTGTGTGCCAGGGCCCTCCTCGGGAAACATTTCTTCCTCCTATGGAAACCACCGGGCGCCCGGGCCGGCACTCTCGAAATAAACACGCGGTGCTGACAGACTCATTGCGGGCCGGGCGACGAATCCGCTGGTGGGACAGCGGTGCCGGTGCCCAGCGGGCCCATCTGTGTGCGTGGGGGGACAGAGAGGCAGCGGGCCTTTGGGGCCGGGTCGGGGGCTGTGGGGGCTGCAGACTGTCACTGAGACACGAGATGTCTCTGCAGAGCTGGAAGGTCAGGAGACTCAACAGATACGAAGGGCTCCCATCGTGCTCCTGAGCGCCCCTCCTCTCCTGGCTGCACGCTGGTGGCAGGTGGAGGCAGGAACAAAGGGGCAGGAGCAAGGGCAGAGAACCTCTTGGCTTTTTCAATCTCCCTAGAAAAAAAGAAAAAAAAAAACCAAAAATACTTACACATATAGCATGGAGTCTGTTGAGTCCAGCCTGAAGCACTGGTTGAGCACCTGCAGAAAGGAGCTGCTCAGCCCGTGG
>NW_011142874.1:0-560 GCF_000146605.3 Meleagris gallopavo
CCCAGCTACTGACCCTGCACTTGGATTTGTGCCCACTGCTCAGCCTGTTGAGGTCTCTGTGGATGGCATCCCGTCCCTCTGCTGTGTCACTGCACCCCACAGCTTGGTGTCCTTAGGGTGCACTCAACCCCACTGTTGATGTCCCTGATGAAGGGGAAACCCAGATGCTTGTACAAACTGGGCGTAGAAGCCCTTGGGAGCAGCCCTGCGGAGGACTCGGGGATCCTGGTGGACAAAGAGCTGGACATAAGCCAGTAGTGTGCACTTGCAGCCCAGAAGGCCAACTAGATCCTGGGCTGCATTCAAAGAGGAGCGACCAGCAAGGAGAGGGAGGTGATTGTCCCCCTCGACACGGCTCTGGTGTGCGGCCCCATGTGCAGCACTGCGTCCAGGCCTGGGGCTCCAGCACGGGAATGATGTGGAGCTTTTGGAGCAGGTCCAGAGAAGGGCCACGAAGATGATCAGAGGGGCTGGAGCACCTCTCTTAGAAAGAAATGTTGAGGGAACTGGGATTGTTTCTGTGGGAGAAGAGAAAGCTCTGGAGATAGCTCATGACAGCC
>NW_011142875.1:0-538 GCF_000146605.3 Meleagris gallopavo
ACAAAAGGACAGCCTGTCCAAAGACCTCTCCTCACACACTTGCCCAAAAGGCCAGAACCATTATTCCGTCTGCCAGGCTTACTCACAGAACACCAGGCTTCTCTCCACCGGGCATCACATGGACACAAACAGGCTGCTGGGGCGGGGAAGGCAATTTCACCTGAGCATCTCACCACAGACGTTCCCTCCGCTCTGCTCTCCTGCAAAGACACGAGGAGAAAAGCCTCAGCTCCTCTGAGCAACAACTGGAAACAACTCCAGAAAATTCTCCACTCAAAACCAGTTCCTGCAGACGTACAAAGGAGTCCTTCCAAGTTCACGCGTGCTTACGCTGTGGCCTTCGCAGAAACACACTGCCTTTGTGCTGCTGGCTCCTGACGGCTCTTCTTCATCACCTTCTGGGCACAGCACAACAGCTTTTCTGGTACAATCTGGCCCTACATACCTTCCTCCACCCCAAAATGAAGTCTGACGTAGAGCTGTGGCGCACAGATTGGATGCTGACAAGAGCACTCAAGGAGCAGAAGAGGGGAAGAGC
>NW_011142876.1:0-535 GCF_000146605.3 Meleagris gallopavo
ACTCTGATCAGTGAGTAATGGAAATTTTTCAAATGTCCGTTTCCCAGTCTGTTCCCTTCCTGATCAGTGACAGTATCGGGTCGGAAGGAAGATTTACTCGCGGCCGTACGCTGCTGCCCGGTTTGTCTCCCAGCTCCGGGCCGTGTCTTGGCTGCCCTTGCTGCACGCACGGAGCTGCACAGCGCTCTTCTTCCTAAGGACTCGGAAGTGTCAGCTCTGGGAGTCAGCCGGCAGGCTCCTCTCCGGGGCCAAAAGCACCGCTCTGCATCAAATCCATTCCAAGTCTCCACTTGGAGCACTGCCGCGTCTGAAATGTGTTACAGCTGATCTTCTTATCTTGTGGTTTTTTGTACTGCGAGGAGATCTGAGTAACGTATTCCTGGTTGTTCTGCAGCTGTGAAAAAGCAATTTAAAAATAAGCGGGGGAAGCGGGAAGTTGTCTTAGGCTGGGATTGTCAGACTGCTGCCTCACTGGGGTAACTGAAAGAACTATTTTGTAGTGCCTTGGGAATCCAGCCTGTGTAGCTCTCTCTCC
>NW_011142877.1:0-517 GCF_000146605.3 Meleagris gallopavo
GCGCGATTTCTCGACCAGCGTCGGCAAACTCTCCGGAGCGGTTCAGCGCGAGTGCCGCTTTCTACGCATGAGAGCGAAGCAGTGCAATTCCGATGCCGAGAACGTGCGAATTCAGCCTCCTGCACTACCTCCGTAGGGAGCTTTTTTCTCCGCAGGCCAGAAAGGATCGCTCCCCACTTTCTGTCACGCTCTCTCTCCCTGGGAGCGAAACAAATGTCGCTCCCCGAACTTCCAACAGCCTTATTAGAGAGGGTTTTGCTCTCCACTCTTTTCCTCCGAGCATGCACAAGCGTAGCCATGGAGAACAACACCAAAAAAAGAATTGCCGCTCGAAATGAAGGCAGAGACGTCGTATTCACAGCTAGGCCTAGTGCATTTTGCATGTACCCGAGGCGAAGTGCAAACCGCTCCTCTCCGACGTGCGGACACGAGACCGCTCGCGCGTCGGAGAAAAGCAGCAGGCACAAGTCGCCCGTTCTCGGCAAGTGAGAAACACGAGAGCGCTGCTGACGGCTGA
>NW_011142878.1:0-389 GCF_000146605.3 Meleagris gallopavo
TTTGGATGACGGCAGCTGATGGAAACAGGTATTCTTGTGGCTCTTCAGCTTTGAACACGAGTCAGGTGTGCTGTAGCAAGAGCCATTAGGCTCTGAAATGCCTTTCAACATGCACACTGCCTCTTTCTGTCCTGCCCTGCCATCTTTGTTCCTTTTTGATGCAGGAATTTTTACTGGCATGTACTGGGCTTGTTCAGTCGGTGCTGTTGGAGCACTGTGCAGTGACGAGGTCGGAGGTAATAACACCTGCTGGCAGATGAGGAAAACACCGTTGGACAGAGGTGAGGAGAGAATAAAACACGACGGCTGAGCTGCCTGCAAAGAGCTGCTGGGGGAAGCGGTGATGCCAACTCCGAATTTGATCCGATAGCCTGCTGTGCACGTTCTAC
>NW_011142879.1:0-772 GCF_000146605.3 Meleagris gallopavo
AGCAGCTGGACGAGCTGCTCGAACCTGGTGGTGGAGCTTAGGGAGGAGGTAGATAGACTGCAGACCATCAGAGACTGCGAGCGGCAGACTGACTGGTGGAGTGACTCTCTGCGAGAAAGGCGCAGAGTTTGCACTTCCCAGACTGAGGGAGTAATGGACCCTTTCTCTCATCATAGTCAAACAGGAAGAGATAGCTTGAGAGGAGAGGAGGAATGGCAGCAGGTCTCAGCCTGGCGTCGCAGGCAGCCCCTATCCCGACCTACCTCGGTTCCTCTGGTCCCTCTCTGTAACAGGTATGAAGCCCTGAAACCAGAGTGGTGAGTGATGATGACGTGGGAGCACTGCCACCAAGCTTACCTAAGGTGAGGCGGTCAGCTCCACGTTTGAAGACTGCCTCCTCCAAGAAAGAAAGGAGGGTGATAGTTGTAGGCAACTCTCTTCTGAGAGGAACAGAGGGTCCAGTATGTCGGCGTGACCCTACCCGTAGGGAGGTGTGCTGCCTTCCTGCGGCCCGGGTCAGGGATATTTCTAGAAAACTCCCCAGCCTTATCCGCCCCTCTGGTTATTACCCTTTATTGATAGTTCAGGCCGGCAGCAATGGGATCGCTGATAGAAGCCTGAGGATTATAAACAATGATTTTAGGAGACTGGGGAAGTTAGTTGATGGAGCGGGCATACAAGTAGTGTTTGCCAGTATTCCCTTGGTGGCAGGGACAAACACTGAGATGACCAGGAAAAGCCATCTTATAAATGCATGGCTGAGAGGCTGGTG
>NW_011142880.1:0-574 GCF_000146605.3 Meleagris gallopavo
GTAAAGGCCACGTGACTTTTTTCAGTTAAAGTTCAATTCAGTGAGTTGAAAAACAACTAAAAGTAAAGAACAACAGCAATATTTTAGTTTCTTACTCTTTGTAAAAGAAATTCCATTCTGGTTTTCAAGTATATAAATTAGAGATGAGTATATGTCAACGGTTTACGGGCTGGTTCGGCCCGGTTCCGTGACTAGAAGGGCGGAGGGATCCGCGGATCCGCGCCCCCGGGAAAAAAAAGAAAATAAGGGACCCCGGAAACTAATTGAAAACAAGTGGCAACAATCTGAGGTAAAACAAAGTAATTTACTAAATATGGTATCAACAGAATTTATAAGGAGAGAGAATGTGAAATTAGATAGTGGATCGGCCTTACCACAACGCTGAGATGAGAAGCGCAGGCAGAGAAGCGCAGGCGAGAAGCGCAGGCAGAGAAGCGCAAGCGAAGCAGCGCAGGCAGAGAAGCGCAAGCGAAGCAGCGCAGGCAAAGAAGAGAGCATCAGGTGACCTTGCCGGGAGTTATATCTCCTCGCTGACCGCAAAGCCCCTCGGGAACGGTAAGCTGCTCTTCTCCTC
>NW_011142881.1:0-476 GCF_000146605.3 Meleagris gallopavo
AAAAGCTGTTACCAGGTTCCCTTGGAGCCTTCACTTCTCCAGGAGGCTGAACAGCCCAGCTCTCCTTGCTTACAGGAGAGGGGTTCCATCCTTGGGTTCGTGTTTGTGGCTGTACTCTGGATGCACTCGCACAGCTCCATGTCTCCCTGCACTGAGGACTCCACATCTGGACGCAGCACTGCAGCTGAGGCCTGACCAGCGCAGAGCAGAGGGATGGGGATCTCCTCCCTTGGCCCGCTGACTGCGCATCTTTGGATGCAGCCCAGGATACGGTTGGCTTTCTGGGCTGGAAGGGCCCATGCTGGCTTGTGTCCAGCTCCCACCCACCAGTACTCCCAGGCCTTATGGAGCAGGACTACGCTCAGTCCTTTCATCCCCTAGCATGTTTGGTGGTGGGTGTTCCCTCATCCCAGCTACTGACCCTGCACTTGGATTTGTGGCCACTGCTCAGCCTGTTGAGGTCTCTGTGGATGGCT
>NW_011142882.1:0-955 GCF_000146605.3 Meleagris gallopavo
ATTCTCGTGCTCATTTACAAACAAAGACTGCTAAAATATCTTTATCCACATGCGTGGGTGGAGTGGGGGAAGAGCGGTAGATGTAGTCTACCTAGATCTTAGAAAGGCATTTGATACTGTCTCCTACGACATCCTTATAACAAAGCTGAGGAAGTGTGGGATAGACGAGTGGACAGTGAGGTGGGTTGAGAACTGGCTGACTGGCAGAGCGCAGAGGGTCGTCGTTGGTGGTGCAGAGTCTGGCTGGAGACCTGTAACCAGTGGTGTCCCCCAGGGGTCTGTGCTGGGTCCGGTCTTGTTCAACATCTTCATCAATGACCTTGATGAGGGGATAGTGGCCACCCTCAGCAAGTTTGCTGATGATACGAAGTTGGGAGGATTGGCTGACAGGCCTGAAGGCTGTGCTGCCATTCAGCGAGACCTGGACAGGCTGGAGAGCTGGGCAGTAAGAAACCGGATGAGGTTCAACAAAAGCAAGTGTAGGGTCTTACACCTAGGGAGGAATAATTGCATGCACCAATACAGGCTGGGGGATGAGCTGCTGGAGAGGAGCTCTGTAGAGAGGGACCTGGGGGTCCTGGTGGACGACAGGTTGGCCATGAGCCAGCAGTGTGCACTCGGGGCCAAAAAGGCCAATGGCATTCTGGGGTGCATTAAGAAGAGCGTGTCCAGCAGGTCGAGGGAGGTGATCCTCCCCCTCTACTCTGCCCTGGTAAGGCCTCATCTGGAGTACTGTGTCCAGTTCTGGGCTCCCCAGTACAAAAAAGACAGGGATCTCTTGGAAAGAGTCCAGCGGAGGGCCACAAAGATGGCGAAGGGCCTGGAGCACCTCCCCTATGAAGAAAGGCTGAGTGAACTGGGTCTGTTTAGCCTTGAGAAAAGACGACTGAGAGGGGACCTGATCCAGGTTTATAAATATCTGAGGAGTGGCGGCCATAGCGGTGAGGCCAGTCTC
>NW_011142883.1:0-473 GCF_000146605.3 Meleagris gallopavo
GCTCACCTTGAAAGGCAACCTGTGCCACTGCCTCAGCACCCTCACTGTACAAGACATTTTCCTTAGATTTCACCTCCATTTTCCCTTGTTCTTTCCTTTAGGTATTGAAAGGCTGTTACCAGGTTCCCTTGGAGCCTTCACTTCTCCAGGAGGCTGAACAGCCCAGCTCTCCTTGCTTACAGGAGAGGGGTTCCATCCTTGGGTTCGTGTTTGTGGCTGTACTCTGGATGCACTCGCACAGCTCCATGTCTCCCTGCACTGAGGACTCCACATCTGGACGCAGCACTGCAGGTGAGGCCTGACCAGCGCAGAGCAGAGGGATGGGGGATCTCCTCCCTTGGCCCGCTGACTGCGCATCTTTGGATGCAGCCCAGGATACGGTTGGCTTTCTGGGCTGGAAGGGCCCACTGCTGGCTTGTGTCCAGCTCCACCACCAGTACACCCAGGCCTTATGGAGCAGGACTACGCTCAGT
>NW_011142884.1:0-858 GCF_000146605.3 Meleagris gallopavo
CTGGAGTACTGTGTCCAGTCTGGGCTCCCAGTACAAAAAGACAGGGATCTCTTGGAAAGAGTCCAGCGAGGCCACAAAGATGGGTGAAGGGCCTGGAGCATCTCCCCTATGAAGAAAGGCTGAGTGAACTGGGTCTGTTTAGCCTTGAGAAAAGAAGACTGAGAGGGGACCTGATCCAGGTTTATAAATATCTGAGGTGTGGCGGCCATAGCGGTGAGGCCAGTCTCTTTTCAGTGGTACGTGGAGACAGGACGAGGGGAAACGGACATCAGCTGCAGCACAGGAAGTTTCGCACGAATGTGCGTAAGAACTTCTTCACGGTGAGGGTGACGGAGCACTGGAACAGGCTGCCCAGGGAGGTTGTGGAGTCTCCTTCTCTGGAGATATTCAAGTCTCGCCTTGACGCCTACCTGTGCGACCTGATGTAGGGAACCTGCTTTGGCAGGGGGATTGGTCTCGATGATATCTAGAGGTCCCTTCCAACCCCTACAATTCTGCGATTCTGGGATTCTATGACTCTAATGGTCAGCAGATTCACACAAGTGAACAGAAATACTTAACCGAGGGGGTGGGGCCTAGTTGGGTGGTGTTTGCCCCTGGGGGCGGGGCTTAACCGGGGGGGTGGGGCTTCAAACGGGCGGTGTTTGCCCCCATTTGGCCACCAGTTGGCCACCAGTTGGCCACCAGTTGGCCACCAGTTCACCCCACTTGGCCACCAGTTGGCCACCAGTTCAACCCATTGGCCACCAGTTGCTCCCAGTTGCCCATCAGTTCCTACAAGTTGCCACCAGTTCACCCCATTCGGTCACCAGTTCACCCCAGTTGCCCACCAGTTCAACCCAGTAGGCCACCAGTTCT
>NW_011142885.1:0-929 GCF_000146605.3 Meleagris gallopavo
AAGATGGCCGTCGTCACATCCCAACAGATGTGATTGACAAAATCAGTGCCATGTCTCCACCCACTAATAAGAAAGAGACACAATCGTTCCTGGGCGTAGTGGGTTTTTGGAGAATGCATGTTCCAAACTACAGCCTCATTGTAAGTCCCCTTTATCATGTGACGCGAATGAAGAATGAGTTTACATGGGGGCCCTGAGCAGCAGCAGGCTTTTGAACAGATTAAACAGGAAATGCCCGTGCCGTGGCCCTAGGGCCAGTACGAATGGGACAGGGTATAAAGAACATCCTCTACACTGCTGCTGGAGAGAAAGGTCCCACTTGGAGTTTGTGGCAAAGAGCCTCAGGAGAGACCTGAGGCCGACCCCTGGGATTCTGGAGTCGAGCCTACAGGGGGTCAGAAGAGGGCTACACTCCAACTGAAAAGGAGATCTTAGCCGCGTATGAGGGGGTTCGGGCTGCTTCTGAAGTAATTGGTACTGAAACACAACTCCTGCTGGCACCTCGACTGCCAGTGCTGAACTGGATGTTTTAAGGGAAAGGGTCCCTCCACCCATCGTGCTACTGATACCGCTTGGAGTAAGTGGATTGCGCTGATTACACAACGAGCACGGATGGGGAATCTCAGCTGTCCAGGAATCCTAGAGGTGATCATGGACTGGCCTGAAGGTAAAAAGTTTGGAACATCACCAGGAGAAGAAGTATCACGTGCTAAAGAGGCCCCACCATACAATGAATTACCAGAAAATGAGAAGAAATATGCCCTGTTCACAGATGGATCATGTCGTATTGTGGGAAAGCATCGCAGATGGAAAGCCGCTGTGTGGAGCCCCACACGACAAGTTGCAGAGGCCACTGAAAGGAAAAGGAGAATCGAGCCAATTGCAGAGGTCAAGGCTGTCCAATGGCCTTGGATGTCGCTGAACGGGAG
>NW_011142886.1:0-433 GCF_000146605.3 Meleagris gallopavo
TGCGATGTGATCCGACTCCCCCATGCTGACCATCCACAGCTAGATCAAGTTGCTCAGAGTCTGAGCCTGGCTCACCTTGAAAGGGCCAGCACATCCACCATGTCTCTGGCAACCTGTGCCACTGCCTCAGCACCCTCACTGTACAAGACATTTTCCTTAGATTTCACCTCCATTTTCCCTTGTTCTTTTCCTTTAGGTATTGAAAGGCTGTTACCAGGTTCCCTTGGAGCCTTTCACTTCTCCAGGAGGCTGAACAGCCCAGCTCTCCTTGCTTACAGGACAGGGGGTTCCATCCTTGGGTTCGTGTTTGTGGCTGTACTCTGGATGCACTCGCACAGCTCCATGTCTCCCTGCACTGAGGACTCCGCATCTGGACGCAGCACTGCAGCTGAGGCCTCACCAGCGCAGAGCAGAGGGATGGGGATCTCCTCCC
>NW_011142887.1:0-618 GCF_000146605.3 Meleagris gallopavo
TTCTTCTCCTGGGCATATTCTCATTCATGGTGGATTTTGCTTTCATTCAGTAGGTGACCTCACTAAGCAAACATTGTCTAAGACAATAGATGACTATCGTATCAGTGTACAGATCCCAAGCTGCTCACTTATCTTATGTAGCCTTGGCATGATGCATTATTTTCCTTAGCTGATCATCTACTAAGATGAACTGTCAGTGCAAGCACTGTCTACTCTCTGTTCTGTTCACTCTCACACAGCTAAGGCCCTTCCAAGCAAGATGCAATTGCATCTCGACCACAGAAACAGCTTGAATTTAGGGTGTTTGGGCAAGTCCCTGTTGCACACTGTGGTCAAACATGCATTACTTGGGGGCATGTTATATTTGATTTAAGATACTCTTACCTTTGGCTTTGCACAGAGCCCAAAGTCTACCAGCTTCAAATTATGAGAAACAGGTTTCTCATCAATCAATGGATTTTCCTGGTGAATGAAAAAGCAGTCAGGAATGATTTTCACCTGAATGCCCAAGGAAACATCTCTTCTCTTCTGTTAGTTCTTGTTGTTGCTCACTGGTTAGCAGTCTACTAAAAGCCCTCTCTCTCTCGTAGAGATTTTCACTGACTGCTAACAAGCACC
>NW_011142888.1:0-435 GCF_000146605.3 Meleagris gallopavo
CCTCCCTCTCCCTGCTGGTCGCTCCTCTTTGAATGCAGCCCAGGATACAGTTGGCCTTCTGGGCTGCAAGTGCACACTACTGGCTTATGTCCAGCTCTTTGTCCACCAGGATCCCCGAGTCCTCCGCAGGGCTGCTCCCAAGGGCTTCTACGCCCAGTTTGTACAAGCATCTGGGTTTCCCCTTCATCAGGGACATCAACAGTGGGGTTGAGTGCACCCTAAGGACACCAAGCTGTGGGGTGCAGTGACACAGCAGAGGGACGGGATGCCATCCACAGAGACCTCAACAGGCTGAGCAGTGGGCACAATTCCAAGTGCAGGGTCAGTAGCTGGGATGAGGGAACACCCACCACCAAAACATGCTAGGGGATGAAAGGACTGAGCGTAAGTCCTGCTCCATAAGGCCTGGGAGTACTGGTGGGTGGGAGCTGGACA
>NW_011142889.1:0-942 GCF_000146605.3 Meleagris gallopavo
TCCAGGGGAGGGGCCCTCAGTAAGACCACGGTCACCGGCGCCAATGAGGGCAACAAGAAGTCCCGAAAGAGTAAGAGGTGAGCAAGATATCGTTACCATTGTTGATCGATCTCTGAAAATGAATGAAATTCGAAGTCTGAGAAAAGACTTTTCACGTCACCCAAATGAGCCTATTGCCACTTGGTTACTTCGATGTTGGGACAATGGGGCCAACAGTGTGTGGCTGGATAGTAGAGAAGCTCGCCAACTGGGTGGCGTTGCTAGGGACTCAGCCATTGACAGAGGTATTAGTACATGCCAGAACCAGGCCTTTACCCTCTGGAAGCGGATGTTGTTAGCTGTAAAAGAAAGATACCCCTTCAAAGATGATCTGATGCCTGAGAAAAAGAAATGGGCTGATATGGAAGAAGGCATCTGTTATTTAAGAGAATATGCTGTGGTGAAAATGCTACATAGCCCCGATTTCATTCCTGACGAGCCAGACCAAGAGCATGATCCCGAGAGAGTCAGGTGTACACCAAACATGTGGCGTACATTCACAAAGACCGCACCAGAAAGGTACGCCAGCACATTTGCAGCAATGTATGGCAGAGGGGAAAGAAGACCCCTTATAAGTGAATTGGTTAATAAACTTCAAGACTTTGAGTTACATTTAAGCCCTCTGCGAGCTTGTGTTTCAGCCATTACAAAGGTAGCTGAAAAGCTGGACAGAATGGAAAACAAACAAGAAGATATAATAGACAAACTATCAACCGTGCCTGAAGCTGATAAATCCATGGAGGTAACGGATACATCAAATGGGGACCAGAATTCCCAAAACAGCCTATTGGAGGGGCTCATCAACTTGATTTCCTCCCAGCCGGTGGCATCTAATGTCTCAGCCATCAAAAGAAGACGTTCTCCTGCTCGAGCAAGTGACAACAGTAAGACCACATCACGTTT
>NW_011142890.1:0-432 GCF_000146605.3 Meleagris gallopavo
TTTCCTTAGATTTCACCTCCATTTTCCCTTGTTCTTTCCTTTAGGTATTGAAAGGCTGTTACCAGGTTCCCTTGGAGCCTTCACTTCTCCAGGAGGCTGAACAGCCCAGCTCTCCTTAGCTTAACAGGAGAGGGGTTCCATCCTTGGGTTCGTGTTTGTGGCTGTACTCTGGATGCACTCGCACAGCTCCATGTCTCCCTGCACTGAGGACTCCACATCTGGACGCAGCACTGCAGGTGAGGCCTCACCAGCGCAGAGCAGAGGGATGGGGATCTCCTCCCTTCGCCTGCTGACTGCGCATCTTTGGATGCAGCCCAGGATACGGTTGGCTTTCTGGGCTGGAAGGGCCCACTGCTGGCTTGTGTCCAGCTCCCACCACCAGTACTCCCAGGCCTTATCGGAGCAGGACTACGGCTCAGTCCTTTCATCCCC
>NW_011142891.1:0-686 GCF_000146605.3 Meleagris gallopavo
ATTGTCCCAGCATCGAAGTAACCAAGTGGCAATAGGCTCATTTGGGTGACGTGAGAAGTCTTTTCTCAGACTTCGAATTTCATTCATTTTCAGAGATCGATCAACAATGGTAACGATATCTTGCTCACCTCTTACTCTTTCGGGACTTCTTGTTGCCCTCATTGGCGTCGGTGACTGTGGTCTTACTGAGGGCCCCTCCCCTGGACTTAGGGGTGCTTCTTGTGGATCTTGGAGCCACTCCTCTGGACCTCTCTCCTCTTCTTTCTTCTCTTCTAACTGAGTCGAGATTCGTTTCATTTTCCGTCCTCTTACAGGGGCAAGTGACATCAATTGTGGTGCTTCCTGTAGTTGATCAGGTTGGTCAGTTCCAATGCTCTCATCCTCCAGTTCAGCTCGGAGCCTGTCTCGTTCGATTTATGAGAGTATCTAGCTCAGATTGGAGGGTGTCTTGTTGAGATTGAAGACTGTTGAGTTTGGATTGCAGGGAGTCTCTCTCAATTCGGAGGGCATCTCTCTCAGATTGGAGGCTGTTTCTCTCGACCAGGAGACTCTCTCGCTCATTTTGCACTGTTTCCCTGAGACTCTCCTTTTCAATTTCACAAACTCTCTCCCACTCCAGGATAGTATTGAATAAGGCCCGGTAAGCATTAGCCAGGCCCCAAATAATTTGGGCCTCCTCAGATCTT
>NW_011142892.1:0-479 GCF_000146605.3 Meleagris gallopavo
AACACGGTGATGAGCACCACAACCAGCACTACCCACAGTGACACAACGTTGACCAAATCCTCTGTTTTTACCCCAAATTGTGGGTTGGCCGCTTGAGCGGCCACGGGCGAAGCTCCTTCCTCTCAGAGGGCCCCAAAAAAGGGGAAAAACCCAAATTTGAGGCAAAAAACAGCAAAAAAAGAGTCAAATTTGGAGATTTTTGGCGAAAAGCGGCGACAAAAGGGGAAAGACTCCGAAATTTGGGTCAAAAACGGGAGAAAATGGACAAAATTTTCTATGTGTGGAGTCGTGGCACTGCTGGATGGCGAAGCCGTCGCCCACGGGGGAAGAAATGACCCCAAATTTTGCCGTTTTTGGGCAAAATTGGGCAGAGGTGGCAGATTTTGAGGTTTTCGGTGAAAGTGGCGGCGAAAGCGGAAAAGACTCCAAAATGGAAAAGTGGGAAGAGGAGAAAAACGGGGGGAAAGAACAGGAAAAAA
>NW_011142893.1:0-1061 GCF_000146605.3 Meleagris gallopavo
CACACTGCCATGGGAGATCAGGTTCTGGACCACCTGAGGACCCAAACATCCAGGAGTCTTTGGGTCCTGACGAGATGAGTCCCAGAGTTCCGAGGGAATTCACCGCTGCAGTCACCGAGCCACTCTCCATGGTATTTCAGAAGTCGAGGCACTCAGGTCAAGTCCCTGCTGAGAAGAAAAAAGGTGACAGCACACCTCTTAGGAAGGATAGAAAGTGTGACGCGGGGAACTACCAGCATGTCAGTCTCACCTCTGTGCTGGTCACGGATCATGGAGCAGATCATCCTGGAAGTGACTCTCAAGCACACATTCCAGTGCGTCACCACCCTGGGCGTGAAAAGCTGCCTCCTAATAACCAACCTAAACCTCCCCCGTCTCACTTGAAACCATTTCCCCTTGTCCTATCGCTATCCACCCTCCTAAACCAGCCGTTGCCCCCTCCTGCTTATGCGCTCCTTCGAGTCTTAAAGGCTGTCATGAGCTATCTCCAGAGCTTTCTCTTCTCCCACACAACAATCCCAGTTCCCTCAACATTTCTTTCTAAGAGAGGTGCTCCAGCCCTCTGATCATCTTCGTGGCCCTTCTCTGGACCTGCTCCAAAAGCTCCACATCATTCCTGTGCTGGAGCCCCAGGCCTGGACGCAAGGCTGCACATGGGGCCGCACACCAGAGCCGAGTCGAGGGGGACAATCACCTCCCTCTCCCTGCTGGTCGCTCCTCTTTGAATGCAGCCCAGGATCTAGTTGGCCTTCTGGGCTGCAAGTGCACACTACTGGCTTATGTCCAGCTCTTTGTCCACCAGGATCCCCGAGTCCTCCGCAGGGCTGCTCCCAAGGGCTTCTACGCCCAGTTGGTACAAGCATCTGGGTTTCCCCTTCATCAGGGACATCAACAGTGGGGTTGAATGCGTTGAGTGCACCCTAAGGACACCAAGCTGTGGGGTGCAGTGACACAGCAGAGGGACGGGATGCCATCCACAGAGACCTCAACAGGCTGAGCAGTGGGCACAAATACAAGTGCAGGGTCAGTAGCTGGGATGAGGGAACAGCCACCACCAAAAC
>NW_011142894.1:0-647 GCF_000146605.3 Meleagris gallopavo
AGGTGATATAATCAACCTGCCATGCCTCCCCATATTTGTACTTTTGCCATCGCCCTTCCTCCCAGAGAGGTTTCATTCTCTTGGCTTGTTTAATTGTGGCACACGTGTCACAGTCGTGAATGATTTGCACAATAGCATCCATAGTTAAATCCACCCCTCGGTCTCTAGCCCACTTATATGTCGCATCTCTCCCTTGATGGCCTGAGGTCTCATGGGCCCATCGGGCTAGAAATAATTCACCCTTGTTCTGCCAGTCCAGATCTGTTTGGGCCACCTCAATTCTGGCAGCTCTGTCTACCTGATGGTTATTTTGCTGCTCTTCAGTAGCCCTATTCTTGGGCACATGGGCATCTACGTGACGCACCTTTATAACCATATTCTTTATTCGGGCAGCAATATCTTTCCACAGGTCAGCAGCCCAAATAGGTTACCCTTTCTTTGTCCAGTTGTTTTTGCTCCCACTGCTGTAACCACCCCCATAGAGCATTTGCCACCATCCACGAGTCAGTGTAAACATAAAGCATTGGCCACCTCTCCCGTTCAGCAACATCCAAGGCCAGTTGGACAGCCTTTACCTCTGCAAATTGGCTCGATTCTCCTTTTCCTTCAGTGGCCTCTGCAACTTGTCGTGTTGGGGCTCCACACAG
>NW_011142895.1:0-385 GCF_000146605.3 Meleagris gallopavo
GGCTCATGGTCAACCTGTCGTCCACCAGGACGCCCAGGTCCCTCTCTGCAGAGCTCCTCTCCAGCAGCTCATCCCCCAGTCTGTATTTGTGCATGCAATTATTCCTCCCTAGGGTAAGACCCTACACTTGCTTTTGTTGAACCTCATCCGGTTTCTTACTGCCCAGCTCTCCAGCCTGTCCAGGTCTCGCTGAATGGCAGCACAGCCTTCAGGCGTGTCAGCCAATCCTCCCAACTTCATATCATCAGCAAACTTGCTGAGGTGGCCACTATCCCCTCATCAAGGTCATTGATGAAGATGTTGAACAAGACCAGACCCAGCACACGACCCCGTGGGGGGACACCACTGATTACAGGTTAACAGCCAGACACTGCACCAACAACGA
>NW_011142896.1:0-465 GCF_000146605.3 Meleagris gallopavo
GAGAGAGGCTTCCCTCCTCAAGGGCTGTGAGATTTGCACTGTGTCATAGCCTGCCTAAGTGCCTACAAACTCTTCTCCTTTTGTCTTCTCCCTCTCACCAGCAGATCGTGCTCCCAGCTCTGCTGTGCTGAGCAAAGAGCTGCTCCTTGGCACAGCTGCATGCCTGTATGAGCTCCGTCTGTTACAGAACCCAGGCCAAGCTCAGCAGCAGAGAATGTCATTTACTCTTCCCCACTGATCCCCCTTGAGGTGTCCCTGGCTCTCCATAGCCAACAGCGCCTAGAAGACAACAGCTTCATGATTATTCCTGGAAGTCTGCTGCATTAACTACCAAATTTCCAGTGCACACTGACTGATTCCAGACATAAGGCTCTTCCCACCAGAAACAAAAAGGACACGCAGACAAGGACAGGGAGGGTTTGCTCCCTGGCAGGGCAGTGATCCAGCAGAGGCAGTGCTGGCATC
>NW_011142897.1:0-492 GCF_000146605.3 Meleagris gallopavo
GCTGGCCACGCTCCTTTGAATGCCCTGTAGGATCCCATTGGCCTTCTTGGCCACCAGGGCACCCTGCTGGCCCATGGCCAACCTGTGGTCCACCTGGACCTCCAGGTTTGCGCACCGCAGAGCTCCTGTCCAGCAGGTCGTGTCCCAACCTGTACTGATAGTTGCGGCTATTCCTTCCAAGGTGCAAGACTCGACACTTGCTTTTGGAAACCTCATCTGTTTTCTGAATCTTGCATTCCGCTGTCCTCCTTAGAAAAGTAGTATTTTCTCCCTGAGCTCGTTGCCGCTGTTTTTGTTGTTAGGCCCATCTCCCTATCTTTTCACTACCTCTCTTCCCCCTTTCCTGGTTCATGGGTTCGTTTGTCCCTCCACCCCCTTAGTCACAGCACCGGGCTGCACCGGGCTGGAGCCGTGACACCACGCCAGTGCCTCAAAGTCCCGTTTGACAGCCCACAGGCTTCTCTCGGCGACTTCATGGCTGCCGGCTGAACT
>NW_011142898.1:0-625 GCF_000146605.3 Meleagris gallopavo
TCCAGCAGCTCATCCCCCAGCCTGTATTGGTGCATGCAATTACTCCTCCCTAGGTGTAAGACCCTACACTTGCTTTTGTTGAACCTCATCCGGTTTCTTACTGCCCAGCTCTCCAGCCTGTCCAGGTCTCGCTGAATGGCAGCACAGCCTTCAGGCGTGTCAGCCAATCCTCCCAACTTCGTATCATCAGCAGACTTGCTGAGGGTGGCCACTATCCCCTCATCAAGGTCATTGATGAAGATGTTGAACAAGACCAGACCCAGCACAGACCCCTGGGGGACACCACTGGTTACAGGTCTCCAGCTAGACTCTGCACCACCAACGACGACCCTCTGCGCTCTGCCAGTCAGCCAGTTCTCAACCCACCTCATTGTCCACTCATCTATCCCACACTTCCTCAGCTTTGTTATAAGGATGTCGTGGGAGACAGTATCAAATGCCTTTCTAAAATCAAGGTAGATTACATCTACCGCTCTTCCCCCACTCCCACCCAGCATGTGACAGCATCATAGAAGGCCACCAAGTTGGTCGAGCACGACCTCCTCTTGGTGAACCCATGCTGACTACTCCTGATAACCTCCTTTTCTCCAGTTGTCTGGAGATGGTATCCAGCACAAGCTGTTCC
>NW_011142899.1:0-646 GCF_000146605.3 Meleagris gallopavo
GTTTCTGCGTGGCCTGGGCAGTCCCAAGAGCCCAGAGCTGCCCGCACACGGCTCACCAAGGAGCTGGCCGGCTGCTCGGGCCATGCGAGTGCTGTGCTGCTGTCAGCTCTCCCACTTGGGCTCCTCGTGTCCCCAGCGCCTCAGCCGTGACGAGGACGTCCCGCATCCTCCCGTTCTCCCTGCAGGTCCCTGGCTGCTGGACATGCTGGTGTCCCGGGTGGCACCGGTGGCCTCCCTGACCTCCTCAGGCCGAGTCATCGCCTTTCCCACGTGAGTATGTTGGTGGCTGCAGCCCTGCTTCCCACTTGCGGATGCCATCCTTCCACCCCCCACTATTCCTTCTCTCTCATGCCATTTATACTATTCCTTACTTTCACCTGGAGCTTGAGCCTCCCAAGTCAAGTATACCTTAGTCCTGCAAACTTTACCTGAAACATGTGAGGTGGAAAGCCTTGGCTCGGGTGGCCCAAGAAACAGGATAGCTTATCTGTTCCAATAGGATCATCAAGTCCCCATCCCTGCAGGGCGGCCATGGAATTTGGCCACGGGAACCCACCCTGCTCCACACTCCACGCTTTCTTAGAGCCAGCGTGCCGGGCTCCCCTGGTGCTCGCCGGCACCTCAGCTCGCAGGTCACGTTGCGTAG
>NW_011142900.1:0-787 GCF_000146605.3 Meleagris gallopavo
AAAAATAGCAAAGTAACCAAGGAAAAAAGTACAAAGAGAAAGCAAAGGCGTAGACTGCAAGAATATGGCCAAGGAAAGAATTCAAAGAAACACAGGGAGACAATAAAAAAGCCAACAAAATCTAAGGAGAGAACGTGGGAAAGAAAGAAAGAAAGAAAATGAATGGGAATAAAAGAGAAGCAGCAAATTGAAAGTAGGAAAAGCAAAGCAAAGCAAGAAACCAAAAAGCCAAGGAATAGAAAGAACAACAGGAAAAAAACAAAACAAAACAAAACAAAAGCAGCCCAAAGAAAAACAAACAAACAAACAAACATGAAATAAGCATTGGAGAGCAAAGCAAAAGGAGCAGTAAAGAAATCAAAGGAGGCCGGCATGGGGACAAGGAAGGGGACACAGAAGGAAAGGAAGAGAAAGATGTAAAGGATTAATGCAGCAGAACACAAAGCTATGCAAGGAAAACTAATTTGAAAAAAGGAGGGATGAAAAAGAAACAGAACCAACAAAAAGGAAAAAAAAACAACAATAAAACAAAGGAGCAGGAAAGGAAAATGTAAAGGGGGAAAAAAAGTACAAAAACTGGAAGGCAAAGCAAAGAAATACCAAGAAAGAGCAAAGACATAGAATGCAACATGATGGCAAAACAAAGGGTTCAAAGAAAGTAAAAAACAAGGAACTGCCATCCCAAATTTTTCAAAGGACAGAAGAAATAAATAAAATAAATAGACAATAAAGAAAAAAAAGAACAAAGACAAAGACAGAAAGGAAAACCAAAGACAAAGAGAGAAAA
>NW_011142901.1:0-543 GCF_000146605.3 Meleagris gallopavo
CATTAGAATTGTATAATATATATATTTTTATTTCATAATCTCCACTGTCATAGTTCTTTCTGGGAGTCTTTCTGCTTAACTTGGGGAAGATCTCTGATAGTTTACATCACTTATCGTCTAGATAACCCGTCCCAGGTGTGAGAATTGAATGTTGTTTCTGCATCAGAACAAAATAAGAATTTTGTTAACTTCATGGTCTTTACCGTTTGGGGTTTTTGTTTTATAGTTCATTTCAGGGGCCTTACTACTTTATTAGAGTTCTATAAGTTAAAGTAATATGTATGTATATATGTATAGCCAACATTGAGAATATATGTCACACATTGCAACAGTATTCTGCCAATTTAAAAGGACAATTCACTACATGATACGGGGAATGCCTGGAGAAGATCGGACATCTCCCCTCCCCTCCGTACTCTTTGTTTAACAGGAATTCCAAGCAAATCACCTTATCAATAGGACAAGAAGAGCACTGAACACCAGATAACGATCCAATTAAATCCTCTGATAAGATTGTGAACCCGGAGTACCCAGCAAGTGGGG
>NW_011142902.1:0-776 GCF_000146605.3 Meleagris gallopavo
CCTAAGGACACCAAGCTGTGGGGTGCAGTGACACAGCAGAGGGACGGGATGCCATCCACAGAGACCTCAACAGGCTGAGCAGTGGGCACAAATCCAAGTGCAGGGTCAGTAGCTGGGATGAGGGAACAGCCACCACCAAAACATGCTAGGGGATGAAAGGACTGAGCGTAGTCCTGCTCCATAAGGCCTGGGAGTACTGGTGGGTGGGAGCTGGACACAAGCCAGCAGTGGGCCCTTCCAGCCCAGAAAGCCAACCGTATCCTGGGCTGCATCCAAAGATGCGCAGTCAGCGGGCGAAGGGAGGAGATCCCCATCCCTCTGCTCTGCGCTGGTGAGGCCTCAGCTGCAGTGCTGCGTCCAGATGCGGAGTCCTCAGTGCAGGGAGACATGGAGCTGTGCGAGTGCATCCAGAGTACAGCCACTAACATGAACCCAAGGATGGAACCCCTGTCCTGTGTGCAAGGAGAGCTGGGCTGTTCAGCCTGGAGAAGTGAAGGCTCCAAGGGAACCTGGTAACAGCCTTTCAATACCTAAAGGAAAGAACAAGGGAAAATGGAGGTGAAATCTAAGGAAAATGTCTTGTACAGTGAGGGTGCTGAGGCAGTGGCACAGGTTGCCAGAGACATGGTGGATGTGCTGGCCCTTTCAAGGTGAGCCTGGCTCAGACTCTGAGCAACTTGATCTAGTTGTGGATGGTCAGCATGGGGGATCGGATCACATCGCAAACCTACCTGCATACAAGCAGCGCACCAACATGGGGTGCATGATGTTCATTA
>NW_011142903.1:0-863 GCF_000146605.3 Meleagris gallopavo
TACCAGCATGGCAGTCTCACCTCTGTGCTGGTCACGGATCATGGAACGGATCATCCTGGAAGTGACTCTCAAGCACACATTCCAGTGCGTCACCACCCTGTGCGTGAAAAGCTTCCTCCTAATAACCAACCTAAACCTCCCCTGTCTCACTTGAAAACCATTTCCCCTTGTCCTATCGCTATCCACCCTCCTAAACAGCCGTTGCCCCCTCCTGCTTATGCGCTCCCTTCGAGTCTTGGAAGGCTGTCATGAGCTATCTCCAGAGCTTTCTCTTCTCCCACAGAAACAATCCCAGTTCCCTCAACATTTCTTTCTAAGAGAGGTGCTCCAGCCCTCTGATCATCTTCGTGGCCCTTCTCTGGACCTGCTCCAAAAGCTCCACATCATTCCCGTGCTGGAGCCCCAGGCCTGGACGCAGTGCTGCACATGGGGCCGCACACCGAGAGCCGAGTCGAGGGGGACAATCACCTCCCTCTCCCTGCTGGTCGCTCCTCTTTGAATGCAGCCCAGGATCTAGTTGGCCTTCTGGGCTGCAAGTGCACACTACTGGCTTATGTCCAGCTCTTTGTCCCACCAGGATCCCCGAGTCCTCCGCAGGGCTGCTCCCAAGGGCTTCTACGCCCAGTTTGTACAAGCATCTGGCTTTCCCCTTCATCAGGGACATCAACAGTGGGGTTGAGTGCACCCTAAGGACACCAAGCTGTGGGGTGCAGTGACACAGCAGAGGGACGGGATGCCATCCACAGAGACCTCAACAGGCTGAGCAGTGGGCACAAATCCAAGTGCAGGGTCAGTAGCTGGGATGAGGGAACACCCACCACCAAACATGCTAGGGGATGAAGGACTGAGCGTAGTCCTGCTCC
>NW_011142904.1:0-625 GCF_000146605.3 Meleagris gallopavo
GTTGAGATTGAAGACTGTTGAGTTTGGATTGCAGGGAGTCTCTCTCAATTCGGAGGGCATCTCTCTCAGATTGGAGGCTGTTTCTCTCGACCAGGAGACTCTCTCGCTCATTTTGCACTGTTTCCCTGAGACCCTCCTTTTCAATTTCACAAACTCTCTCCCTCTCCAGGATAGTATTGAATAAGGCCCGGTAAGCATTAGCCAGGCCCCAAATGATTTGGGCCTCCTCAGATCTTCCTGACCCGCGACATTCCTGTCTCAAATATCTGTTTAAATTTTCAGGGTCTTTCAGGTGTTCTGGAGTAAAGTTCCATGACACCGAAGATTTCCATCTCTCTAAAGTCTCCCCCAGGCCTCTCCACATTCCCTGCCACTCAGTATTTACTGGTTTTGGGGCAGACTTCCTCAAAATATAATAAATACTAATAATAAGTGAAATGGTGAGCAGTACATTCACAGAGATTAATAACGTGATCAGGTGAGCATTGAAAAATCTGCATAAAGAATTCAAAAGGAGAGGCTGGAAACCTGCTTAAGAATCCCCAACCCTGTAAAATTAGCAGCTCCCTCTGGAATGGTATGCCACACAATATGCAGATGCCACATAGTTATTTCCATCCATGTT
>NW_011142905.1:0-613 GCF_000146605.3 Meleagris gallopavo
AGCTCTTGGGAACCTCCAGTCACCCCATGAATATAAATTGATTTTGTCCCTTGGTGACTCGAGGGCATTAGAGTGCACTGTGCACCAGTATCCACCAGGGCCTTATATTTTCGTGATTCTGATGTGCCAGGCCATCTAATCCACACAGTCCAATAAACTCTATTATCCCTTTCCCCCCCCTGGCTGGGGGCAGGGCCCCTCTATTTGTTACCTTCATTGTCTGCAGCAACTGGAGCAATCACCTTTTTTGGAGAAGTTCACCTTGGTGGTTGATTTGTCTTGTAACTCTCTTACCCGTGCTTGAAGTACAGGAGTAGGTTGTTTATGCCACTCCTTCATATCTTCTCCATGGTCACGTAGGTAATGCCACAAGGCAAAACGTGATGTGGTCTTACTGTTGTCACTTGCTCGAGCAGGAGAACGTCTTCTTTTTATAGCTGAGACATTAGATGCCACCGGCTGGGAGGAAATCAAGTTGATGAGCCCTCCAATAGGCTGTTTGGGGATTCTGGTCCCCATTTGATGTATCCGTTACCTCCATGGATTTATCAGCTTCAGGCACGGTTGATAGTTTGTCTATTATATCTTCTTGTTTGTTTTCCATTCTGTCCAG
>NW_011142906.1:0-527 GCF_000146605.3 Meleagris gallopavo
GGCTGCACTCTGTGCACCATGTTGCTTACCACCAGAGGAAGGCTCAGGTACCCAACACCATTTTGGCTTCCATCTTGTCTGAGAACTGCTCATTATGCACAGCCCTCATCTTTGCTTTGCTTTGGTGAGGTGGGGACTGCCATTGCTTCCTCAGTCCCACAGACCCCTTCCCATCCCACACTGCCATGGGAGATCAGGTTCTGGACCACCTGAGGACCCAAACATCCAGGAGTCTTTGGGTCCTGACGAGATGAGTCCCAGAGTTCCGAGGGAATTCACCGCTGCAGTCACCGAGCCACTCTCCATGGTATTTCACAAGTCGAGGCAGCCAGGTCAAGTCCCTGGTGAGGAGAAAAAGGTGACAGCACACCTCTTAGGAAGGATAGAAAGTGTGACGCGGGGAACTACCAGCATGTCAGTCTCACCTCTGTGCTGGTCACGGATCATGGAGCAGATCATCCTGGAAGTGACTCTCAAGCACACATTCCAGTGCGTCACCACCCTGGGCGTGAAAGCTGCCTCCTAAT
>NW_011142907.1:0-512 GCF_000146605.3 Meleagris gallopavo
TCTAATGCCTTACAAGTAATTCAAGCTAATTGTACTCCACTGTGAGTCTGTCAAGCCCTGTACCCATGGTTCTCCTAGTAGTCCAAAAGCTGCTGAGAATCAAGCTGAATGTTGATGCTCCTTGGAGCTGGGCTGAACCATAACCCCCCAAAATGGGAGCCCAGCTGAAATGCTGTGCAAAATGCATTAATAGGAGCTTTGCCATTCCCTTCAGGAGAGAGATTCTAGCAGCAGCTGCTTTAGTTTTCCCTTTCAGCAACTGTACTGCTCTGAAGCAAAAACAAGAGTAGTCTGCTGCTTTGTCTTAAACTTGTTATGTGAACAGCTAAGGTCTGAAACTACCCTGATGTGATCAGACATCAGAAGGTTGCAGATCAAGGGGAAACTATTGCAGACATGCAGAAATGTTTAGAACGCCAAGCTTTCTTTGTCCTGACAAGTTTTCTGAAGAGACCTACATACTCTTGTTTTCCAGTGGAATTATGAGCAGATGTCAGCAACCTATCTCTTGC
>NW_011142908.1:0-452 GCF_000146605.3 Meleagris gallopavo
CTTCTTCGTGGAACTGTTTTTGCCCAGGGACCTGGGTCCACTTGGTGGGTGATGCAGGAAAACGGGGATGTTCAATGTGTACCGCAAGGGAACTTTGATGTTGAGGGAGTGCAGTCAGTAATTCCTAGTGCGTGTGTTTATATTTTGTTTGTATATATTAAGCATGATGTAGTGATGTGGAATAAGGGGTGGAATGTCATGGTTTCATGATTTTTTCATTATCGGTGTTCCACATCATAACATCATGCAATGTACTGGGGGTTTGACTGCTGATGCTCAAGTTCCGGGTGCCTGTCCAGAGGAGAAGAGCAGCTACGTTTCCCCAGGGGGCTTTGCGGTCAGCGAGGAGATATAACTCCCGGCAAGGTCACCTGATGCTCTCTTCTCTGCCTGCGCTGCTTCGCTTGCGCTTCTCTGCCTGCGCTGCTTCGCTTGCGCTTCTCTGCCTGCGC
>NW_011142909.1:0-567 GCF_000146605.3 Meleagris gallopavo
AGAGAGGGAGGGGAGTGTGGTGAGGGATCATCAGAGGGGCAGAGGAGGGTGTGCAGGGACAAGGCTGACTGCTGTGCCCTGTCCCAGTGCCCCCACCCTCCCTGTCGCTGCACCCCAGCCAGGGGGTGTCCCTGGGGGGCACTGTCACCCTACGGTGCCACCTGCCCCGAGTGCGAGCCTATGTCCAGCTCTGGTTGAATGGAACTCTGAGATCCGACAAGGAAAAAGACAAGGAGCAGGATACAGCTGAGTTCTCCTTTGCTGTCACAAAGCTGGAAGATGCGGGGACGTATCAGTGTCGGTACCAGGTGTCAGAGCCACTGTGGACATCAAATAAGAGTGAGCCCGTGGAGCTGGTGTTGACAGGTGAGAGTACTGGGCACAATGGGTGGCTTGATCCCAGAGGATCAAGTCCCGTCTCTTCTCCTCCCTGCACACAAGTCATAACTTCAGCCCCTCAGCAGTTCCCTGAGCCCATGTCACATGGGAGAATGGGGACCAATCTGACCCCCCAGAGCTGGAACGATGATTCTGGTGCTGCATGCCTCCTGCACAGCGCTGAGCACT
>NW_011142910.1:0-498 GCF_000146605.3 Meleagris gallopavo
CACAAACTGCACTGCACTTTCCTCTCCTCTCCTCCATCAAACACACCCTTTCATGCAGCCCTATTCAGATGAAGGTACCCAAACTACAGCTCACAGCGTTCTTACCCACACAGGCTTTCCGTTCCCCCCTTTCTCAGTAAGATTCAATCAAATCCCACGCTCCATCCCTAAAAACAAAGTGTAATTTTTCCATGTCACAGAAACCGGTCACCAATAGAAGTCTCGTCCTGTTAGCCCAACTCCATCAAAAATCCCTCCAATGCACTATTTTTACAGCCCAAACTAGCTCCTTCTTCAACTGCACTGCACTTACAGAAAGTGTTACTGCTCTCATTCCTGCTGATAGCAGCAAATGGACCCAGGTCTGCCTGGCAGCTCTACATTGCTCAGAGCAAAGCTGCACGAGAAACAAAACGCTACCAGGTGCGAAAGCTGATGAACACACTTCACTCCTGGGTTGCACAGCTATGAGTTGAAGCACCTTCACACTGTTCGGCC
>NW_011142911.1:0-519 GCF_000146605.3 Meleagris gallopavo
AGAGAAGCGCAGGCGAGAAGCGCAGGCAGAGAAGCGCAAGCGAAGCAGCGCAGGCAGAGAAGCGCAAGCGAAGCAGCGCAGGCAAAGAAGCGCAAGCGAAGCAGCGCAGGCAGAGAAGAGAGCATCAGGTGACCTTGCCGGGAGTTATATCTCCTCGCTGACCGCAAAGCCCCCTGGGGAAACGTAGCTGCTCTTCTCCGCTGGACAGGCACCCGGAACTTGAGCATCAGCAGTCAAACCCCCAGTGCATTGCATGATGTTATGATGTGGGATACCGATAATGAAAAATCATGAAACCATGACATTCCACCCCTTATTCCACATCACTACATCATGCTTAATATATACAAACAAAATATAAACACACGCACTAGGAATTACTGACTGCACTCCCTCAACATCAAGTTCCCTTGCGGTACACATTGAACATCCCGTTTCCTGCATCACCACCAAGTGGACCCAGGTCCCTGGGCAAAAAACCAGTTCCACGAAGAGGTTTGTCCTTCTCAGAGGCTGGAA
>NW_011142912.1:0-393 GCF_000146605.3 Meleagris gallopavo
CAGGGACAAGGATAAGAAAAAGATGCTTAAATATTGTATACAGACATGGCCTAGAGAGCCAATACAGGGAAAATAAATATTCTGGCCAGAATATGGATCTGACGAAGATTGGGTGTGTCAGATTCTGAATTCGTATGTAAAGAATAAAACCCCCTTTTCAAAGGAGGAATCAGACTACGCTGCTTGCTGGATTCAAGAAGCCAGTCTGTTATTAGTAAGAAAGGTCCGGACCAAAAAGGGGGAGGAAATAAGAAAGAGAACCAGAAAGATCATAAATGGGATCCCTTAGACAACTTCCTCCCCCCTTCAATTTTACAAAAGCACTGCAAGTGGCAGTGATCTCTACAGAGTAAGAGAGCGGCCGTGCTGCTGATCTGTGCAGGGTCCTGGAGA
>NW_011142913.1:0-400 GCF_000146605.3 Meleagris gallopavo
CACATGGGGCCGCACCAGAGCCGAGTCGAGGGGGACAATCACCTCCCTCTCCCTGCTGGTCGCTCCTCTTTGAATGCAGCCCAGGATACAGTTGGCCTTCTGGGCTGCAAGTGCACACTGCTGGCTTATGTCCAGCTCTTTGTCCACCAGGATACCCCGAGTCCTCCGCAGGGCTGCTCCCAAGGGCTTCTACGCCCAGTTGGTACAAGCATCTTGGTTTCCCCTTCATCAGGGACATCAACAGTGGAGTTGAGTGCACCCTAAGGACACCAAGCTGTGGGGTGCAGTGACACAGCAGAGGGACGGGATGCCATCCACAGAGACCTCAACAGGCTGAGCAGTGGCCACAAATCCAAGTGCAGGGTCAGTAGCTGGGATGAGGGAACAGCCACCACCAAAA
>NW_011142914.1:0-504 GCF_000146605.3 Meleagris gallopavo
TAATTGACCAGTATGGGTGTGAAGGTCCTCCACGGAGGATCATAAACCCGTTTGCAATGGGATAGCGACCTTGTCAGGCCAAGTAACGCGGCGTGCTGCCATTAACCAGTCTCTTTGTGAACGGTTTTCGTCCTGGTGTTGTATTTTTATGGTATTGTGGGTTGGATTTCAAAGGGGTTTGTCTCAGGTGGAGCTTTGAGATCCCACCTTGAAGCTTTGTTTTCTGAATCATCCAGGTGCATTGATTTAGGAGCCTGGGTATTTTCTAATGCAACTTTTTCTAGTGCGACTGCTGCAACGGTTTCTGGAGACCCAGGTGGGACCCTATAGGTGATGGCCGTCAGACCCCCCTGCCTCAAAGCGTCCGGCTGCCAGCAGTGGGTGAGTTCAGTGGGACTTTGGGGATGGGAGGTGCGGAGGACCAGCGAGTCTTCAGTTTCCACTCCTCAGTTCAGGCTTGGAAGCACGCTAAAAATGGGAAATATATCTGGTGTAGGAAAGGGG
>NW_011142915.1:0-384 GCF_000146605.3 Meleagris gallopavo
GGATGATGGACACAAGCTTCTGAAGTTCAATAAATTCAGTAAAAAGACTCTTGCAGGTCATTTTGTAATGACTAGTAGCCTCAGAAGGCATGGACAGGTGATGCTCACAGGCCTGAAAGAAGCGGAACTGTTTACAAGAAATCTTGAAATAAAAACACATGAAGGTTGAAGAAAGCAACATTCTTTTTTCCCCCTCAATCTGTGGTTAAAAATCATTTTTCTCATTGGTCCTTTGTATCTTTTTGTTTATTTTATTGTAGACGCAGAGGAGCAAAGAAGCAAAACGCCAAATCTTATATTTACAATAACTTCATTAGGTGTGTGATTTATATATCCTGATCTCCACAAGCTGTGCTTTGAAATAGTACCTGGAAGGGAAAGCTT
>NW_011142916.1:0-352 GCF_000146605.3 Meleagris gallopavo
AGTCCCTGGTGAGGAGAAAAAAGGTGACAGCACACCTCTTAGGAAGGATACAAAGTGTGACGCGGGGAACTACCAGCATGTCAGTCTCACCTCTGTGCTGGTCACGGATCATGGAGCAGATCATCCTGCAAGTGACTCTCAAGCACACATTCCAGTGCGTCACCACCCTGGGCGTGAAAAGCTAGCCTCCTAATAACCAACCTAAACCTCCCCTGTCTCACTTGAAAACCATTTCCCCTTGTCCTATCGCTATCCACCCTCCTCACCAGCCGTTGCCCCCTCCTGCTTATGCGCTCCCTTTGAGTCTTGGAAGGCTGTCATGAGCTATCTCCAGAGCCTTTCTCTTCTCCCA
>NW_011142917.1:0-926 GCF_000146605.3 Meleagris gallopavo
GGATGAACATGCTCTTTCAGAAAGATCAAAGGGCTACAAGCAGTCTTTGAAGGCAAATTTCATCCCTTGTGTACTTTTCTTGTACTGGAGCACTACTTAACTGTGTATGGAAACTGTCAGGTCACAGCCTGGAACAGGGAGCGAGCAATTGAGCATTTGGTGAAGAGGTGTGGCTAGCCCTGGGAGCACAGATGCAAGCAATTCACCTGTGCAACCTCCTTAACCCCATTAAGGGCTGGTAGCCAAGGGGGAAACATCTATATTCAGAGATTGTTTCTTTCTAGGAGTCTTCAGCAAGCCTTTGCCTTTTCAACAGGGTACGCTACTCTTTTCTTATCACTGGCTTATGATAATTACCTTCATGGGTTATCCTAAAACTGGGTGGAGGCAATTTCATATCTCTCTGTGCCCAGTACAACCAGTAATAAATTTTCCACAGAAGAATTCCTCTAATATTTTAAGGAATCAGGTGAAAATGGAATGAAACAATATTTGCGTCTCATCTCCAAAACTCCAACTGCCTCCAAGTTCAAGCAGGAAGTTCATAACTTGTTCTTAGGTATTTGTGAAACCATGCCATAATCTGAGGTGTAACACCAATAAACAAGAGGTGCTCTTGAGTGAGAATTTTTTCTCTTTGCTAAAAAGAGAAAAAATACCTGTGAGTTAGATGAAAAGTAAGGGAGAAAAAGAATAGCACATATAACCCCCATATATAGCTAATTAATGTTGTATGTAGACAGCATGCTATTCACTTTATCCGGGACAAACTATAAATTTGAATCTTAGCCATAAGAAAGTACAATATTGGCTGTAATACTATAATTCTAGCTTACTTCTCCATTCATCTTTACAGCGCATCACTTTTATTCTCTTGGATTGTAGTGCTTTTTAATCACCAGTTTTGAGCTTTTCCTCTTTTAAGA
>NW_011142918.1:0-590 GCF_000146605.3 Meleagris gallopavo
TGGGCTGTGCACAAACGGCCTCTTGGACTGGGGCAATGAGGTCTCTGAAGCAGATGGACCGCAGAAGTGTCGGACTGTCAACGCTTTGGGCTGGGAAATGTTGGTTGGGGGGTGGGAAATGGGTGGGGGGTGGGAATTGCGGGTGGGAAATGGGTGGGGGGTGGGAAGGGCTGGAGTGGGAATTGCAGGTGGGAATGGGTGGGGTAGGGGAATTCTTGGGGAGGTGGGATCTTTTTGGAGTGGGAAATGAAATGGCTGTACTGTGAGATTGTTGGGGTGGGAAATGACTGGGGTGAGAAATGGCTGTGGTGGGAGATGGTTGGCATCCAAAATTCTTGTACTCTGTAACTGCCCACCCTGGAGGTGTTCAGGGAAGGTTTAGACGCTGTGCTGAGGGACATGGATTAGTGAGAACTGTTGCTGACAGGTGGATGGTTGGACTGATGATCCCGTAGGTCTTTGCCAACCTTGGGGATTCTAGGATTCTAACATCTTGCTAACTGGCCTGCCACGCCTGTTACCACCTTCCGGACCTGCTACTTCATGCTGGCAGACAAACTTCTTTGCTACTTTCCTCCCTGCCCCAGTTG
>NW_011142919.1:0-633 GCF_000146605.3 Meleagris gallopavo
TTACTAAGGTGAGGGGGGGGGTTCTGGTAACGGGGGATGCTGAGAAGGCAGAGATGCTGAATGCCTTCTTTACTTCCGTCTTCAGTGAAAAGGCTCTCCCGCAGGAATCCCACACCCTGGAGGTTAGGGAGAGGGTCTGGGGAATGGGAGACTTCCCTTTAGTCAGGAAAGAGGACGTGCGTGAGTGCCTAGGCAGTACTAAGGTCCACAAGTCCATGGGACCTGATGGGGTGCATCCACGTGTGCTGAGAGAGCTGGCGGAGGTCATTGCCGAACCGCTCTCCATCATTTTTGAGAGGTCTTGATAACAGGGGAGGTCCCTGAAGACTGGAGGATAGCCAATGTCACTCCGGTCTTCAAAAAGGGCAAGAAGGAAGATCCGGGTAATTATAGGCCTGTCAGCCTCACCTCTGTCCCTGCAAAGGTGATGGAACAGCTTGTGCTGGATACCATCTCCAGACAACTGGGAGAAAAGGAGTAGTCAGCATGGGTTCACCAAGGGGAGGTCGTGCTTGACCAACTTGGTGGCCTTCTATGATGCTGTCATGTGCTGGGTGGATGGGGGAAGAGGCGGTAGATGTAATCTACCTTGATTTTAGAAGGCATTTGATACTGTCTGCCACAACATCCTTA
>NW_011142920.1:0-1053 GCF_000146605.3 Meleagris gallopavo
CCTACATGAATGTGGCAACACAAAGCCAAGGGGTCATTAGGCCAAGAGAATGGGGCAAGGAACACAAAAGAGGAGGACAAGAGAATGTAATAGTGAAAACAGTGCAAGACCAGAGACAAGCAAGACACAGAACAAAGAGGATAGGCAGCCTTCTGGGCACCATGAAGCGCAATTCAGAGCTCTGGGGGAACCCTATTGTGCCGGGCTCTGGAATGGGTAAACGCTGGCCGGTGTGCATCACCCTTACCTGCTGGGCAGACAATGACCAGTCAGCAAAGTGAGGTTCCGGGGCATGCCGGGAAATGCAGATTCCACTTCCTTGCTGTTTCCACAGAGACCAACACATCTCTCCGTGCACTTGTTACGGCACTTGGGAGCACCGCAGCTCTGCTGCCACCTGTTGGACACAATACAGTCATGAAGGCACTGCCCTGCATCCGTGCCTCTTGCACAAACCTGTGCTCCTTGCTCGGAGCACATGGCTGCACTCTGTGCACGATGTTGCTTACCACCAGAGAAGGCTCAGGTACCCAACACCATTTTGGCTTCCATCTTGTCTGAGAACTGCTCATGATGCACAGCCCTCATCTTTGCTTTGGTGAGGTGGGGACTGCCATTGCTTCCTCAGTCCCACACACCCCTTCCACTCCCACACTGCCATGGGAGATCAGGTTCTGGACCACCTGAGGACCCAAACATCCAGGAGTCCTTGGGTCCAGACGAGATGAGTCCCAGAGTTGCGAGGGAATTCACCGCTGCAGTCACCGAGCCACTCTCCATGGTATTTCACAAGTCGAGGCAGTCAGGTCAAGTCCCTGGTGAGGAGAAAAAGGTGCAGCACACCTCTTAGGAAGGATAGAAAGTGTGACGCGGGGAACTACCAGCATGTCAGTCTCACCTCTGTGCTGGTCACGGATCATGGAGCAGATCATCCTGCAAAGTGACTCTCAAGCACACATTCCAGTGCGTCACCTCCCTGTGCGTGAAAAGCTGCCTCCTAATAACCAACCTAAACCTCCCTGTCTCACTTCAAACCATTTCCCCTTCGTCCTA
>NW_011142921.1:0-626 GCF_000146605.3 Meleagris gallopavo
CACAAATACCAAGGAAGCTCAAGTCTTTGCCGCCCAGACACAAATATCTTAATTGGTTAATTGCCTTCTAACCATTGCTTCCTTAACAAACATTTGGGCGTAACTTTCGGATGCCTGCTTTACAACATAAACATAAACAGGGCCTCTGAATTCGTTTAATTACCCCCCTAACACTTGTGCCCCTTTACACTGGTCATTGTTCTGGTCATCCATCTGTCCTTGCATGGAGATCAGCTCGGAAGGAGGATGGAGGGGAGCATCTTGGAGCCTGCACACGGCATCCTCACATTCCCACAGAGTGGGACAGCTCTGCTTTGTGTCAAGGCCCTGACTCCCTGACGGTTTGTTACATGTATTTCGCTCATGCTGCTCTAATGAACAAGCTTACAGCGTGTTTCCCAGTTCAGAGCACTGTACCCACATTGTTTAGCACATTTAACATCTACTGTAGCTTTGTGAGAAAGTATTTGTTAGGTAATTCGGTAACTATGTTTCTAAAATATGTTACTAATAGGTATATGGTGTTCTCACTTTCCACATCAGCTGTTTCTAAGGATGTGTTACAGCTTAATTCCTTAGGTCAACTGCCCTTATCGATGTTCAGTGCGGAAACAACACTTTCACTT
>NW_011142921.1:21467-21976 GCF_000146605.3 Meleagris gallopavo
GCGGGGCAGGGGGTGGGGGCTGTTGGGCAGGGGGTGACGGGCAGCACCGCAGGAGCCGGGCAAGAGCCCGTGGCAGCGCTGCTCCCCAGGCCTGGCTCCAGCCGTGCCGGGCCATGGCTCTGCTGCTTGCTGGCTGGAGCACAGCCTTCGTCCTGGGACGGAGGCGTCCTGGGGAGAGCTCACAAGATGTGTGCTGGGAGACGCGTGAGCGTTTTCTGCCCCAGGCGTGTGGTACTCCCCGTAGGTGACTCCCAGTTTCCAACACAGAGCCCCGGCCCACAGCCCAGAGGAGGAGACACATGTGCTTCCCTGCAGTGCTTCAGTGCGGCCTTCCTTTGTGTATATCAGAGACCTCCCAGTAAGAAAGCCCCGAGGGGCTGCATCTTGTTCCGTGCGGTCCGTGAGGGATGCGGCACGTGGCCTGGGGAGAGTATTGTGTACCCTGCCAGGTGCCAGCCTACAGGTCATCGTGGCCACTCTGCAACTTTGGAATCGTGACCCGAGTCCTT
>NW_011142922.1:0-447 GCF_000146605.3 Meleagris gallopavo
AGTGGCACTGGAGTTCAGCAGAGGAAACTGCCAGGCACTGTGCCAGCAATGGAATGAGGACAGAGATGCAGATTAGGAGACAAGTGTCTGGAGAGCAGTACTAGGACAGGGTCTAGAGGTGCTGGTGGTAGCAAGTTTAACATGAGCCCTGGCAGCCGGGAGGAGGGGACAAAGCTGCTAAGAGGCTCTGGGGAGAGGCTGATGGCACTTGCATTGCCTAGTCCAGAGAAGCAAAGGCCAGGAGATGGCCTCTTTGCTCTCTGCAAGTCCCTGAAGAGGGAAGTGCAGAGGAAGGTGCTGTGTTTACCTGGGAGCCAATGACAGGACGCTCAGGAATGGCACAGAGCTGCATCAGGGAGGTTCAGACCAGACAGTGGAAAACATTTCTTTACTGTTAGTGCGGCCAGCTGCTGACACAGGCTTCGTTAGGGTGGTGGTTGATTCCCA
>NW_011142923.1:0-461 GCF_000146605.3 Meleagris gallopavo
TGTGCATAATGAGCAGTTATCAGACAAGATGGAAGCCAAAATGGTGTTGGGTACCTGAGCCTTCTCTGGTGGTAAGCAACATGGTGCACAGAGTGCAGCCATGTGCTCCGAGCAAGGAGCACAGCTTTGTGCAAGAGGCACGGATGCAGGGCAGTACCTTCATGACTGTATTGTGTCCAACAGGTGGCAGCAGAGCTGCGGTGCTCCCAAGTGCCGTAACAACTGCACGGAGAGTTGTGTTGATCTCTGTGGAAACAGCAAGGAAGTGGAATGTGCATTTCCCGGCATGCCCTGGAACCTCACTTTGCTGACTGGTCATTGTCTGCCCAGCAGGTAAGGCGATGCACACCCGCCAGCGTTTACCCATTCCAGAGCCCCGGCACCAATAGGATTCCCCCAGAGCTCTGAATTGCGCTTCATGGTGCCCAGAAGGCTGCCTATCCTCTTTGTTCTGTGTCTTG
>NW_011142924.1:0-808 GCF_000146605.3 Meleagris gallopavo
TTCTCAAAGAATAGGGCAGTTCTTCTCCCCGATGCATACCCTGGGGATGGTTTAAGGTCAGAACGCTGAGGGGAGGCAGCCATTTCTCTGCCTCTCTTTATCCCTTCCCTACAAGTCGCCCAGCTGCACTGTCTTGCTCCTAACCTGTGCCAGCACCTGCCAAAAACCCCTCCTGTTCTCACCAGGGATCTAAAGGAGCAGCGAGCTGGAAGGAAGAAGTCTCTTCTCTGGCCTCCCACTGAGCTGCACCTTTCGCATGCTGCAAAATTGTGGGCTTTGGTGTGCTCTGTGTGACCGGAAGAGAGCACCGCATTGGAAAATGAGGAACTCGGGGTCCCAGGGCTCCAAGGAATGTGGCCACCCCATCTGCCAGAGCCAAGGGGCCTTGGGAGAGTCGCCATCGTCCCTCTGCTTTTCTTCAAGGAGATGGCACTGTCTGGTCCCTATTATCAGAGCCAGAGGAGGTTCTCCTCTATGTGCACCTGACGGCGAGATTGATACACGAAGGGCAGATGTTGGCCCGTCCAGTTTATTATGAATGCTGGTCATGTGGGGAGATGGGGAAGGGAAGACGGGCGATAGAAAAGATGGTTCAGATGTGGATCTTGAGATGTGGATCTTCAGTGATGGGTCGTCGAGGGTTGTTGTTCACTTGACGACACCACAAACTTGTTTACAAGTCCAAAGGAGGCTGTCAGCTCAGTCAGCGTGGGCAGGACTGGACAGGACTTCCCCCGCCTTTGGGGGAGCCCCGCTTTGATTTTTGGTGGCAGACTCAGCAAGGATCTAGTCCTCCTGTGCACCAGTG
>NW_011142925.1:0-674 GCF_000146605.3 Meleagris gallopavo
GTATGCAGGTAGGTTTGCGATGTGATCCGACTCCCCCACTGCTGACCATCCACAGCTAGATCAAGTTGCTCAGAGTCTGAGCCAGGCTCACCTTGAAAGGGCCAGCACATCCACCATGTCTCTGGCAACCTGTGCCACTGCCTCAGCACCCTCACTGTACAAGACATTTTCCTTAGATTTCACCTCCATTTTCCCTTGTTCTTTCCTTTAGGTATTGAAAGGCTGTTACCAGGTTTCCTTGGAGCCTTCACTTCTCCAGGAGGCTGAACAGCCCAGCTCTCCTTGCTTACAGGAGAGGGGTTCCATCCTTGGGTTCGTGTTTGTGGCTGTACTCTGGATGCACTCGCACAGCTCCATGTCTCCCTGCACTGAGGACTCCACATCTGGACGCAGCACTGCAGGTGAGGCCTCACCAGCGCAGAGCAGAGGGATGGGGGATCTCCTCCCTTCGCCCGCTGACTGCGCATCTTTGGATGCAGCCCAGGATACGGTAGGCTTTCTGGGCAGGAAGGGCCACTGCTGGCTTGTGTCCAGCTCCCACCCACCAGTACTCCCAGGCCTTATGGAGCAGGACTACGCTCAGTCCTTTCATCCCCTAGCCATGTTTTGGTGGTGGGTGTTCCCGTCATCCCAGCTACTGACCCTGCACTTGGATTGTGCCACTGCTCAGCCTG
>NW_011142926.1:0-791 GCF_000146605.3 Meleagris gallopavo
CTGGCTCCATGGCCAACCTGTCGTCCACCAGGATGCCCAGGTCCCTCTCTGCAGAGCTCCTCTCCAGCAGCTCATCCCCCAGCCTGTATTGGTGCATGCAATTATTCCTCCCTAGGTGTAAGACCCTACCCTTGCTTTTGTTGAACCTCATCCGGTTTCTTACTGCCCAGCTCTCCAGCCTGTCCAGGTCTCGCTGAATGGCAGCGCAGCCTTCAGGCGTGTCAGCCAATCCTCCCGACTTCGTATCATCAGCAAACTTGCTGAGGGTGGCCACTGTCCCCTCATCAAGGTCATTGATGAAGACGTTGACCAAGACCGGACCCAGCACAGACCCCTGGGGGACACCACTGGTTACAGGTCTCCAGCCAGACTCTGCACCACCAACGACGACCCTCTGCGCTCTGCCACTCAGCCAGTTCTCAACCACCTCACTGTCCACTCGTCTATCCCACACTTCCTCAGCTGTGTTATAAGGATGTCGTGGCAGACAGTATCAAATGCCTTTCTAAAATCAAGGTAGACCAAATCTACCGCTCTTCCCCCATCCACCCAGCATGTGACAGCATCGTAGAAGGCCACCAGGTTGGTCGAGCACGACCTCCCCTTGGTGAACCCATGCTGACTACTCCTGATAACCTCCTTTTCTCCCAGCTGTCTGGAGATGGTATCCAGCACAAGCTGTTCCATCACCTTTCCAGGGACGGAGGTGAGGCTGACAGGCCTATAATTACCCGGCTCTTCCTTCTTGCCCTTTTTGAAGACCGGAGTGACATTGGCTATCCTCCAGTCTT
>NW_011142927.1:0-706 GCF_000146605.3 Meleagris gallopavo
TGGTTAAGAGTGCCCTGGTCATTGCTCAAGATTTTTATTGTAGTTACTTTCCTTTTCAAAAGCTAGAATTCCTCATTTATTAAGCTTAAAACAGTATTTTGCATTGAACTGCTCTGAGTTTTTGAACATGGCTGCGACGCAGAGTAGGTGAAGGAAGGCTTGTTCTTCCTCTACACTATAATTAGGAAATGTTGTGAAATCTAAAACGAGTACAAAAAGATGTACCCTACAGGATTTGCAAACTTCTTGTTAAGTCAGTATGCTTTGAGACTAGTAGAAACAAATTATGACAATATTTCCCCAAGTATTCTTTACCCTTTTTCATAGAGCTTCCCGTATAGCTGGCTACAGACGGAACTGATTCAAGCAAGCTACGCAGGACTGAGTCACAGTTTGAACTGATCAAAAGCTGCTTCGCAAGAGAATGATGCAATATCTCACCATTCCCATCCCTAAAGAAAACGTGGTCCGGCTGCTCAGCATCTGCAACTTCTGTCCTTGGAACCCACCAGTTCAGTTTCTTGGAGGTAAAAATCCATGATTGCTTTGTCACAGTGTTTCAGAAAACTTTCAGGAACAGTATAAATCAACAAACACACGAGAAGCAGTTTGTAAAGAAATTTGCATGTACGTTGCCTTGTTGATGAGGCTGGTTTCTTAGTCCTCATTTCGGCCCATTTGTGCTCACCGGTAGCCCAAAGGTCTT
>NW_011142928.1:0-491 GCF_000146605.3 Meleagris gallopavo
TTGCTTCCTCAGTCCCACACACTCCTTCCCATCCCACACTGCCATGGGAGATCAGGTTCTGGACCACCTGAGGACCCAAACATCCAGGAGTCCTTGGGTCCTGACGAGATGAGTCCCAGAGTTCCGAGGGAATTCACCGCTGAAGTCACCGAGCCACTCTCCATGGTATTTCAGAAGTTGAGGCAGTCAAGTCAAGTCCCTGGTGAGGAGAAAAAAGGTGACAGCACACCTCTTAGGAAGGATAGAAAGTGTGACGCGGCGAACTACCAGCATGTCAGTCTCACCTCTGTGCTGGTCACGGATCATGGAGCAGATCATCCTGGAAGTGACTCTCAAGCACACATTCCAGTGCGTCACCACCCTGTGCGTGAAAAGCTTCCTCCTAATAACCAACCTAAACCTCCCTGTCTCACTTCAAAACCATTTCCCTTGTCCTATCGCTATCCACCCTCCTCAACAGCCGTTGCCCCTCCTGCTTATGCGTTCCCTTT
>NW_011142929.1:0-636 GCF_000146605.3 Meleagris gallopavo
CCAAGAAGTACGAGGGCATTCCAAACTAGACCACTTGGGACAGATTAACAACTGCAAGCAGTGGGTTCCAAAGTTCCAGACAGGAAATCAAAGCTGGAAAAACTCTGCACCTTTTCGTCTCTCAATCTTTAGTACATTGTGCATCACAAGGGAAGCAAGTCTTCACACACAGCTGGGAAGCTAAAGACAAGCCTGACAACCCGTGTCAGATCCTGAGACTGCACAAAAGTTTGACAGATGATGGATAATTCACAGAGCACATTGCTCTTTCCAAAACTTACTAAGAGAAGGAGATCTCTGAAGTTGCTGTTTTACAGAGCCCTAAGGTGGAGAACGATTGGTGGAGACAGAGAAGGATTAGCCAGAGACAACCCAGCCAGCTGTGTGAGCTGTGGCCAATTGCATTTCCAGTCTGTGGCCACTGACAGCTTCTGAGAGCTACTGAGCAAGGCAACCCAGCAGAATTCAGGAGGGAAACCAAGTGAGGTACCTGAGCTCCACTGCCTTTCAACGCCCTGTGGAAGGGAAAGAGGGGAGAGGTGTCAAACAAACAACAAACACTGGCCTTCATACCTCTGAGCCAATATACGCTTTGCCCTGGATTAGCTCTGGTGCTGCATTTGCTGGGCTTCCACA
>NW_011142930.1:0-478 GCF_000146605.3 Meleagris gallopavo
GCCCCGGATGCAGGGCAGTGCCTTCATGACTGTATTGTGTCCAACAGGTGGCAGCAGAGCTGCGGTGCTCCCAAGTGCCGTAACAACTGCACGGAGAGATGTGTTGGTCTCTGTGGAAACAGCAAGGAAGTGGAATCTGCGTTTCCCGGCATGCCCCGGAACTCACTTTGCTGACTGGTCATTGTCTGCCCAGCAGGTAAGGGCGATGCACACCCGCCAGCGTTTACCCATTCCAGATCCCCGCACAATAGGGTTCCCCCAGAGCTCTGAATTGCGCTTCATGGTGCCCACAGAAGGCTGCCTATCCTCTTTATTCTGTGTCTTGCTTGTCTCTGGTCTTGCACTGTTTTCACTATTACATTCTCTTGTCCTCCTATTTTGTGTTCCTTGCCCCATTCTCTTGGCCATTCCCCTTGGCTTTGTGTTGCCACATTCATGTCGGCATTCAGTTTTGGCGTTCCCTGCCGTATTGTCTGGG
>NW_011142931.1:0-489 GCF_000146605.3 Meleagris gallopavo
CTGACTATTTACCATTCTGTTTTCCACTTACCCCTTCTTTGAAAGGACGGAGATTATTTCATTCAACAGTCGGTCTGGATTCAGTAGTTGAGTCCTGGTAACATTACAGTGTGCCTAAAAGCAGACAGCTCAATTAAAAAAAAAATAAATAGAATCGTAGGATATATCTTTTTCCCAAAACTGAGGATATTACAGAAACTTTTCATGCTGAAAACTGCAGAACATCTAACCATATAGACAAATGCTTCAGCTCCCAGTACGATCATCGTTAAAGACACTGGAATAATAGCAGGAACACTAACCAACAACTTCTGGACAATTAATATCAAAGCACGTGCAAGTTCTAAACCAGCATAAAATCCAAAGCAGCAGTGATGGGCCAGGGAAGCACAGAGACAGGATGACAGAAGACAGCCATGAACCATATTCGAGCATCCTCTGACACTACCCCTCCACATGGCTGGGAATTGCCTGTGCTGGGCTGCTCTG
>NW_011142932.1:0-501 GCF_000146605.3 Meleagris gallopavo
GATTGGCACGTTCCTCAGGTGTGCTACTGGCTAATTTCTCACGGATCATTAGAAACAGAAAGTTAATTCTGCTGGGAATTTAGCCATCTTCTCCATCTCCTTCTTCTCCTGATCTCTGCCCTACCTCCGTTTGACACAGATACACATTCCAACTCTAATACTTTGACTCACATGAAAAGGAGAGCCAAAAGAAGGGCAAAATGATTGAAGTAGAGACACAAGTTACCCAGCTGTTACGTTGAAAAGGTCAAGTTTCCACCTTAGCAGCTCACCTGCTGCTGTTGTCACAACTGCATTGTCCACTTGAACTGCGGGCTTGGATGGGACCTTGTGAACAGCACTCTGTTGGCAGACTTGGGAGTGTTTTCCCACAGGTAGTTATCCCTGGTCAGTAGAAGAAGAACAGAATTCATACATGTGTGCACATATTATAAACACAGTCATTATATAGTGATATAAATCACATAAATTGTATATAATTATCTATTATACATACATGAA
>NW_011142933.1:0-462 GCF_000146605.3 Meleagris gallopavo
GAGACTTTCTCACCCAGAAGCTACGTACAGGGGCTACAACGATCCACAGCCCTTAATGCATGAAGCAGAAGGATATATTCATCAGAATGGCTGACCAAGGTAGAAGTCTCCATCACTTCTTTCTAACTTCAGCGTAAGTTACAGGTAAAGATGAGAAATGAATGAGTACATCTAAGAGACAATATACCTAACTCAGCTGACAAATGGAACGATTCTGTAGCTCTGCAGCACAACACGTGCTGAGTGAAGGAACAGAAAAAATGTATGTTCTGTAATCCGTGCTTCATGCCCAGTACCTGTAATATCAACACTGCAGAAGGGTGAAATATGAACAAAGATGGTTGTGTTTTTTCTGTACCACTGAATACAAACTTTGTCTTTTACCATCTGTATGCCAACGTATTAGCTACTCATGTAAAGAGTGACTCAGAAGCAGATTTAAGGATTTTCCCGTTTCATATT
>NW_011142934.1:0-464 GCF_000146605.3 Meleagris gallopavo
GGAATTTGTAGGAAACGCTGAAGCCAAATGTGGTGTTCTTACTGCAGTAAGGGATGAATTCGTAACCAGAAGGGAAACCACTGGCAAAAGCGAGGAGGTTTACTTTGTTAAACGTTTACAATCTGGTACAGCTAAACAGGTGGGCAGACACAAACACCGGCACACAGCCAGTAGAGCAGCTCCTGGGGGTAATTTTTGGTCACAGAGCACTGCAGTGCCCAGAACAAAGCCAGCAGCCCGTCCCTACAGAGACCCGTGTCAGGTGGGGCTGGGGCTGCAGCAGCCCTGCCTCTTCCCAGCCTTCGCAAACAGCAAGTCAGTCCAACAGCTCTGCTGAGAGGAGAACCCGAATTTTATTTCAGGCACGTGGTCCTGAAATCTGGAGAACCCCGATGTTTCCAGGTGCAGGCAGTACTGGCCAGCATAGACATCAGATGCTTTATGCACCTCGTGAGCTGCCTAAC
>NW_011142936.1:0-344 GCF_000146605.3 Meleagris gallopavo
CTACTGCCTGAACACACTCTAGCAAGCCCTGAGATAAAAGGTCTAGTAATTTAGACAGGTATGCTGTGGGTTTTCTTTTATCTTTCCATTTCAGGGTTAAGACTCCCAAAGCAGCACCATCACTTACAGTTACAAAAAGTTTACCTTTAGAGATTAGATGTCCTAAGTATTTAACTTCTTTTTCCATATACTGTATTTTACTTTTGGACACACTTAGTCATGCTTCCTAAGAAATTTAAGAATTCATTTTTAGCCTCTTTTACCTTTGATTTTTCTATATATGTTAATATATTGTATATATATAAGATATTAACAAGTCATCTACGTATTGTAAAATACCACCC
>NW_011142937.1:0-562 GCF_000146605.3 Meleagris gallopavo
AACCCAGTCCAGCTCCCTACATACCGTAGAGGGAGATAAAGTCCCTGTTGTACATGTAAAGAATATGTTGGAAAGGCAGTTTGGGTTATTCCAGCCTCTGAGAAGGACAAACCTCTTCGTGGAACTGTTTTTGCCCAGGGACCTGGGTCCACTTGGTGGGTGATGCAGGAAAACGGGGATGTTCAATGTGTACCGCAAGGGAACTTGATGTTGAGGGAGTGCAGTCAGTAATTCCTAGTGCGTGTGTTTATATTTTGTTTGTCTATATTAAGCATGATGTAGTGATGTGGAATAAGGGGTGGAATGTCATGGTTTCATGATTTTTCATTATCTGTATTCCACATCATAACATCATGCAATGTACTGGAGGTTTGACTGCTGATGCTCAAGTTCCGGGTGCCTGTCCAGCGGAGAAGAGCAGCTACGTTTCCCCAGGGGGCTTTGCGGTCAGCGAGGAGATATAACTCCCGGCAAGGTCACCTGATGCTCTCTTCTCTGCCTGCGCTGCTTCGCTTGCGCTTCTCTGCCTGCGCTGCTTCGCTTGCGCTTCTCTGCCTGCGCT
>NW_011142938.1:0-450 GCF_000146605.3 Meleagris gallopavo
TGCAGTTTTGCAAGAAAGACTAAGTCACATAATTCAGTAATAATGCTTCTAAAACATGCTACTAACCTATCAGAATTTTTACGTCTCAGATCAACTATTCCTAAGGATAACTTACAGAATAAAAATGCATTATGTTCTACTTCTTCAAACCAATTGCTCTTTTTCATATCTACTGCAGAAACAACACCGCATTCCCACAGTTACAGAGCTCTCCTATGCCACGTGCTGGTGTAATACCTCTAAGCCACAATATCGATGGGTTCAGCAAAGCTCACGGCAACAGGCTTTGGTCATCCTCAGGTCACCTGCATGATGAGAGAGACAACAAGAAAAAGTACAAGGTAGGAGTCACCTTTTTCTCTGGTCAGCATGCCATAACTCAACCTTCCATCCTAAGGCTTGTGTCTCGATAGGGATGTTCCCTTCACCTCACACCTTTAGCACAACACC
>NW_011142939.1:0-1272 GCF_000146605.3 Meleagris gallopavo
CAGGGAGAGGGAGGTGATTGTCCCCCTCGACTCGGCTCTGGTGCGGCCCCATGTGCAGCACTGCGTCCAGGCCTGGGGCTCCAGCACAGGAATGATGTGGAGCTTTTGGAGCAGGTCCAGAGAAGGGCCACGAAGATGATCAGAGGGCTGGAGCACCTCTCTTAGAAAGAAATGTTGAGGGAACTGGGATTGTTTGTGTGGGAGAAGAGAAAGCTCTGGAGATAGCTCATGACAGCCTTCCAAGACTTGAAGGGAGCGCATAAGCAGGAGGGGGCAACGGCTGTTTAGGAGGGTGGATAGCGATAGGACAAGGGGAAATGGTTTTCAAGTGAGACAGGGGAGGTTTAGGTTGGTTATTAGGAGGCAGCTTTTCACGCACAGGGTGGTGACGCACTGGAATGTGTGCTTGAGAGTCACTTGCAGGACTGATCTGCTCCATGATCCGTGACCAGCACAGAGGTGAGACTGACATGCTGGTAGTTCCCCGCGTCACACTTTCTATCCTTCCTAAGAGGTGTGCCGTCACCTTTTTCTTCCTCAGCAGGGACTTGACCTGACTGCCTCGACTTGTGAAATACCATGGAGAGTGGCTCGGTGACTGCAGCGGTGAATTCCCTCGGAACTCTGGGACTCATCTCGTCAGGACCCAAAGACTCCTGGAGTGTTTGGGTCCTCAGGTGGTCCAGAACCTGATCTCCCATGGCAGTGTGGGATGGGAAGGGGTCTGTGGGACTGAGGAAGCAATGGCAGTCCCCACCTCACCAAACCAAAGCAAAGATGAGGGCTGTGCATCATGAGCAGTTCTCAGACAAGATGGATGCCAAAATGTTGTTGGGCACCTGAGCCTTCTCTGGTGGTAAGCAACATCGTGCACAGAGTGCAGCCATGTGCTCCGAGCAAGGAGCACAGGTTTGTGCAAGAGGCACGGATGCAGGGCAGTGCCTTCATGACTGTATTGTGTCCAACAGGTGGCAGCAGAGCTGCGGTGCTCCCAAGTGCCGTAACAACTGCACGGAGAGATGTGTTGGTCTCTGTGGAAACAGCAAGGAAGTGGAATGTGCATTTCCCGGCATGCCCCGGAACCTCACTTTGCTGACTGGTCATTGTCTGCCCAGCAGGTAAGGGCGATGCACACCCGCCAGCGTTTACCCATTCCAGAGCCCGGCACAATAGGGTTCCCCCAGAGCTCTGAATTGCGCTTCATGGTGCCCAGAAGGCTGCCTATCCTCTTTGTTCTGTGTCTTGCTTGTCTCTGGTCTTGCACTGTTTTCA
>NW_011142940.1:0-573 GCF_000146605.3 Meleagris gallopavo
AACTGGGCGTAGAAGCCCTTGGGAGCAGCCCTGCGGAGGACTCGGGGATCCTGGTGGACAAAGAGCTGGACATAAGCCAGTAGTGTGCACTTGCAGCCCAGAAGGCCAACTGTATCCTGGGCTGCATTCAAAGAGGAGCGACCAGCAGGGAGAGGGAGGTGATTGTCCCCCTCGACTCGGCTCTGGTGCGGCCCCATGTGCAGCACTGCGTCCAGGCCTGGGGCTCCAGCACAGGAATGATGTGGAGCTTTTGGAGCAGGTCCAGAGAAGGGCCACGAAGATGATCAGAGGGCTGGAGCACCTCTCTTAGAAAGAAATGTTGAGGGAACTGGGATTGTTTGTGTGGGAGAAGAGAAAGCTCTGGAGATAGCTCATGACAGCCTTCCAAGACTCGAAGGGAGCGCATAAGCAGGAGGGGGCAACGGGCTGTTTTAGGAGGGTGGATAGCGATAGGACAAGGGGAAATGGTTTGAAGTGAGACAGGGGAGGTTTAGGTTGGTTATTAGGAGGCAGCTTTTCACGGCACAGGGTGGTGACGCACTGGAATGTGTGCTTGAGAGTCACTTCCAGGAT
>NW_011142941.1:0-499 GCF_000146605.3 Meleagris gallopavo
TGAGGTACAAACTTCAAATGGAAAGATTTAAACTATCTGATCTATTGAAATGTATTAAGTAACAGCTCAGTCCAATCTGATGTAGGGTCAACTGTCAATGTTCTTTTCTAAAACCAAATTGCTATTTGTTTTTAATAGCCAATAGTGTGCGCTGCATGTAACAGGAAAGAAAATATAATGGAGCGAGAAGGCAACAAGATGTAAAAATCAAAGCAATTGGCATCATCTAGGACTTTTTAGAATAAAGGTCTATTCTTGAACATCTTTTTGGAAGGAAGAAGAGAATTGCAGACAAGTATTTCAGAATATCAAACTGTAGCTTGAACGGGATGTATTAATTCTAAAGCTTTCTGATATAAGATCTTAACTTCACAAAAATTCATACTAGTAATGTGTCCTTAAAATTATTATCTACTTTTGATGACATGAGGAAAAAAATAGGAAAGAAAAAAAAAAAGAAAATAGCACTTATTCTACATCATAGCAGACTCAGGAAAGA
>NW_011142942.1:0-547 GCF_000146605.3 Meleagris gallopavo
GAGACTAGAGGCCAAGCCGCGGAAACGGCCCAGAGCTTCGCGTCCGGCACCTGCCGAACACACAGACGGAAAAGGCAGCACGAGAGGCCCGGTGAGCAGCAATGCGGCCCAGCCGCCGGCTCCCGGCCCGGCAGGCACGGCTAGGACTCCCAACGCCGAGCAGAACACCGCCACAACCGCACCGGCACCGGCACAGACGGCCGAGCAGTGCGCGTGTGCCGCTTATAGCGCATGCGCCATATCGCTGCTCTGCGCGATGGGGGCCGTCTGCGGCAATACAGCGCACGCGCGGAGCACGACGCGGCGCAGCATTGGAGGAGTGAGGAGCGAGGACGCTCCGCCCCGTGAAGGCAGAGAGGTGCTGGGGGGGTGGGAAGGGCGAACCGCTAGGAAACAGGGACAGTGGGAACAACACATGCTTCTGCGTTTTAATCTTTTATTGGAAATGCGTAAGCCCCGCTAGAGGCGCCGGGGGCGCCGCCTCTTGCAGGGCGGAGGAGCGCGCTGGGCGCTGCCGGCCCTCCTCTTCGTGGGGCGCCGGGGCCCC
>NW_011142943.1:0-922 GCF_000146605.3 Meleagris gallopavo
CAAAATCGGAGGACAAGAGAATGTAATAGTGAAAACAGTGCAAGACCAGAGACAAGCAAGACACAGAACGAAAGAGGATAGGCAGCCTTCTGGGCACCACGAAGCGCAATTCAGAGCTCTGGGGGAACCCTATTGTGCCGGGCTCTGGAATGGGTAAACGCTGGCGGGTGTGCATCGCCCTTACCTGCTGGGCAGACAATGACCAGTCAGCAAAGTGAGGTTCCGGGGCATGCCGGGAAATGCAGATTCCACTTCCTTGCTGTTTCCACAGAGACCAACACATCTCTCCGTGCAGTTGTTACGGCACTTGGGAGCACCGCAGCTCTGCTGCCACCTGTTGGACACAATACAGTCATGAAGGCACTGCCCTGCATCCGGGCCTCTTGCACAAACCTGTGCTCCTTGCTCGGAGCACATGGCTGTACTCTGTGCACCATGTTGCTTACCACCAGAGAAGGCTCAGATACCCAACACCATTTTTGCTTCCATCTTGTCTGAGAACTGCTCATGATGCACAGCCCTCATCTTTGCTTTGGTGAGGTGGGGACTGCCATTGCTTCCTCAGTCCCACAGACCCCTTCCCATCCCACACTGCCATGGGAGATCAGGTTCTGGACCACCTGAGGACCCAAACATCCACGAGTCTTTGGGTCCTGACGAGATGAGTCCCAGAGTTCCGAGGGAATTCACCACTGCACTCACCGAGCCACTCTCCATGGTATTTCACAAGTCGAGGCAGTCAGGTCAAGTCCCTGGTGAGGAGAAAAAAGGTGACAGCACACCTCTTAGGAAGGATAGAAAGTGTGACGCGGGGAACTACCAGCATGTCAGTCTCACCTCTGTGCTGGTCACGGATCATGGAGCAGATCATCCTGCAAGTGACTCTCAAGCACACATTCCAGTGCGTCACCACCCTGTGCGT
>NW_011142944.1:0-515 GCF_000146605.3 Meleagris gallopavo
GAGGGATCTGGATAGGCTGGATCGATGGGCCAAGGTAAACTGAGTGAGTTTCATTAGGGCCAAGTGTCGGGTCCTGCTTTTTGGTCACAACAACTCCAGGCAAGCCTACAGGCTTGGAGAGGAGTGTCTGGAAAGCTGCCTAATGGGAGGGGATCTTGTAGTACTGATGGACAGCCGACAGTCTGCTGAAGCCAGCAGAGTGCTCGGGTGGCCAAGAAAGCCAATGACATCCTGGTTTGGATCAGGAATGGTGTGGTGAGCAGGACCAGGGAAGTCATCCTGCCCCTTTCAATATTTCATCTTGCCCACCCTGGGAGTGTAAAGGTCATGGGGCCCCCAGCACAGGAAAGATGCAGAGCTCTTGAAAGGGGTCCAGAGGAGGGCCACTAAGATGATCAGAGGGCTGGAGCACCTCTGCTATGAAGAAAGGGAACTGGGCTTGTTTAGCTTGGAGAAGAGAAGGCTCCAGGGAGACCTCATTGTGGCCTTCCAGTACTTGAAGGGTGCGTGTAAAG
>NW_011142945.1:0-504 GCF_000146605.3 Meleagris gallopavo
GGGGTGGCCACTATCCCCTCATCAAGGTCATTGATGAAGGTGTTGAACAAGACTGGACCCAGCACAGACCCCTGGGGGGCACCACTTGTTACTGGTCTCCAGCCAGACTCTGCACCATCAACGACGAGCCTCTGCGCTCTGCCAGTCAGCCAGTTCTCAACCTACCTCACTGTCCACTCGTCTATCCCACACTTCCTCAGCTTTGTTATAAGGATGTCGTGGGAGACAGTATCAAATGCCTTTCTAAAATCAAGGTAGACTACATCTACCGCTCTTCCCCCATCCACCCAGCATGTGACAACATCATAGATGGCCACCAGGTTGGTCGAGCACGACCTCCCCTTGGTGAACCCATGCTAACTACTCCTGATAACCTCCTTTCTCCCAGTTGTCTGGAGATGGTATCCAGCACAAGCTGTTCCATCACCTTTCCTAGGGACAGAGGTGAGGCTGACAGGCCTATAATTACCGGTCTTCCTTCTTGCCCTTTTGAAGACCAGAGTG
>NW_011142946.1:0-425 GCF_000146605.3 Meleagris gallopavo
TCTCAACAAGACACCCTCCAAGTCGGAGCTAGATACTCTCATCATCGAACGAGACAGGCTCCAAGCTGAACTGGAGGATGAGAGCATTGGAACTGACCAACCTGATCAACTACAGGAAGCACCACAATTGATGTCAGTTGCCCCTGTAAGAGGACGGAAAATGAAACGAATCTCGACTCAAATTAGAAGAGAAGAAAGAAGAGGACAGAGGTCCAGAGGGGTGCTCCAAGATCCACAAGAAGCACCCTAAGTCCAGGGGAGGGCCCTCAGTAAGACCACGGTCACCGACGCCAATGAGGCAACAAGAAGTCCCGAAAGAGTAAGAGGTGAGCAAGATATCGTTACCATTGTTGATCGATCTCTGAAAATGAATGAAATTCGAAGTCTGAGAAAGACTTTCATGTCACCAAATGAGCCTATTGCCA
>NW_011142947.1:0-450 GCF_000146605.3 Meleagris gallopavo
CAGTGTTAATTCTTTTTCAGGCAGCATGGGATTTCTACCTGCCTTGGTATGCAGCAAAGACACCTGGCTTTGGTTTTATATTTAATGCAGCCAGAAATGGCCTCCTCTCACTGAACCAGTCAAAATTATTAGAAGTACTTCATGTTGATAAGGATTCCCCAATCTTTCAAAGTCTCTGCTTAACAAAGTTATATATAAAAAATCCAAAAACAAACATACTTGTTAAATGGAATGTTTCTACATTTTTTCTTTACTATCTATCCTATGGATTAAATACTATTCCTTAAGCCTTCCTTATGATATTGTAGCATGCAGGTTATGCATTTGAAACAAAGCACATTTTCACTTGCATCATCCCAAAGACTAATGTCAACCTGTTTGCAGCCACGACCTTGCATGGAGATGATCTCTACTCATAAGGGTCACTGGAAATCACAGCAGGAGCTCTGG
>NW_011142948.1:0-360 GCF_000146605.3 Meleagris gallopavo
TTAGGAGGCAGCTTTTCACGCACAGGGTGCTGGCGCACTGGAATGTGTGCTTGAGAATCACTTCCAGGATGATCTGCTCCATGATCCGTGACCAGCACAGAGGTGAGACTGACATGCTGGTAGTTCCCCGCGTCACACTTTCTATCCTTCCTAAGAGGTGTGCCGTCACCTTTTTCTCCTCAGCAGGGACTTGACCTGACTGCCTCGACTTGTGAAATACCATGGAGAGTGGCTCGGTGACTGCAGCGGTGAATTCCCTCGGAACTCTGGGACTCATCTCGTCAGGACCCAAAGCTCCTGGATGTTGGTCCTCAGGTGGTCCAGAACCTGATCTGCCATGGCAGTGTGGGATGGGAAGGG
>NW_011142949.1:0-820 GCF_000146605.3 Meleagris gallopavo
CCCCAGGTCTGAATCATTGCAGCCAAAAACTGTCAATTTGTTCTCTGGAGACTTGCGCAGTGGGCAATCAGCGATGCCACTGAAGAAGTTCCCCTGGCTGATCAAGGACACACCAGTCCCATCTAAACAGAGAGCAGGAATGGTCATCTAGAAATTGTGCCCGTAGAGGTTGGAGAACAGTCCAGGCTTCTGCTCTGCTGTCAGCCACTTACTACAGGTTTTACAGGAGAAGAGCGCATTCGATGGAGAAAAAGGGAGGATTGCTTTACTTCAGTGGAGAACAGATCTAAGCGTTGTGTTGAAACAGAAAAAGAAGTTTACCTTAAGAGGTTTGGAGCCCACACAATGGCTAAGTTCTGAGCGTGCATATTTGTGACGGAGCAGTTCCCAGCTAGACGAGCCAAGTGTCTCATCAGGTACTCCAGTGTCCTGGAAAACAAGAGAGGCAAACGTTCAGCACCAACCAGCATGAAGTGCTACGATTCACAAAGCAAGCCTCAATTCATGCTGGTTGTTGTTACTGCTACTGTCACTGAAGACGAAGTAGATCCAACCTGACTAAGTGCCACGCTGCAGCACCAAGCCCCAGCACGGCACCGCCGCAGCCATCAGCTGCACCAAGCGTGCCGCCGTGCCCAGGAACTGACCCAATAAATTCACCCCGTGGAGCCTTCAACCGCTTCAGCATACACAGGCATCGTGTTGCTAGCGTGAGACAAGGCCTGGAATGGCACCGTTGCCCTCTGAAGTGCAGCAGGGCTGAGCTCAGCAGGCTGAGGGCAGCACTGACCTGTAGTGAGGAGCGGGCAGCTGCTGGATG
>NW_011142950.1:0-427 GCF_000146605.3 Meleagris gallopavo
TGGTGCTGCCTTTGGTGGTGGTGCAGGCGGGCGTGGGGCGCTTGGGGCGGCTCGGTGCCGTCCCCGTGGTGCTCGTCTGCCAGCCGGCAGGAGATGCATCCGGGTGGCAGTGCCAGGCGGGTGAGAATCACCCGGGGCTGCCTCCGCTGCGCCTCTGCCATCAGGTGTGCGGTGCTGGGCGATGGAGGTGCAGGGGCAGCCGTGGGGCTTGGGCACGGGCAGCTCAGGGGATGCTGTCTGCTGCCCAGGTGAGTTGCTGAGGAGCCCAGGTTCAGCATCTGTCTCGTTGCTGAGCTCCCGGCTGGCCCTGGGGAGTCAGGCAGCTCTGTGATGGAAGAAGCGGTGTCGGGCTGCTGGAGACATCTGTGCTCGGTGGCTCGGTGGCAGTGGTGCACTGCATCAGCTCTTCCCTTTGCAGCTGTCCAGA
>NW_011142951.1:0-767 GCF_000146605.3 Meleagris gallopavo
GTTTTTTCATGGCATTTGAACTTGTAGTTTCACTTGTAAATGTGAGAGCGGAGCTGGATAAGGGGAGGGTAAGTTGCTTCTTTATTTTCTGTTCTCCCAGGTGGGTCTGTATATTTTGTGCCCAAGTTGTGGCAGCTCTGTAACTGGGAATGTTCCTCGTGGTCATAAAAGACTGTGCTGCCAGCACAGAATTTGGCCACAGGCCTGCCTGCTGGATTAAATTCTGTAGGTTGATTATATGCTATTTGAGATGGCACGTTCTGTTTATTTTTTCCACCGATCAGGTTTTGAGGTTGCTGAGATGCACTGATTAATCAATCACGTGCAGCTTGTTTGAGCTTGAAGCAGCTGAATCATCCCACACAGCATTGTTAAATAAAACCTTATAATCGCTTTGGAATTGTAGCTCTGCGCTAGGCTATGGCACTGGTGTGAGTCCTTCCTCATCCTCCCACTGTGCTCCTCACTGGCAGAAGGTATCACCATCAGCTTTCTCCTCACACAGCAGTTTCTATCTGAGCAGAGATTTGGTCACTTTCCAGTTTCTCTATGGCACCCCCCTGTGCTGTTGGGTCTCTCTTTCTGTACTGGTGTCCTGTCTAGTCTTCAGCTTGCCCCAGGATGCCAGGTCAGCTGAAAAGAATTTTCAAATTACATCCATCCTGATTTCTTTACGTATTGTCCTTGTTCTTGAAGAGGAACACCCTCGAGTCTCCTGAAGAAATCACCATTTCAGACGTGCGTATTGTTTTCCTGTATAACCAATT
>NW_011142952.1:0-630 GCF_000146605.3 Meleagris gallopavo
TCGGGTCTCTCCTGAGGCTCTTTGCCACAAACTCCAAGTGGGACCTTTCTCTCCAGCAGCAGTGTAGGGGATGTTCTTCGCATCCTGTTCCATCCGTACTGGCCCCAGGGCCACGGCACGGGCTATCTCTTGTTTAATCTGCTCAAAAGCCTGCTGCTGCTCAGGACCCCACACAAAATCATTCTTCTTCCGTGTCACATGATAAAGGGGACTTTGAATGAGGCTATAGTTTGGAACATGCATTCTCCAAAAACCCACTACACCCAGGAACGATTGTGTCTCTTTCTTATTAGTGGGTGGAGAAATGGCACTGATTTTGTTGATCACATCTGTTGGGATGTGACGACGGCCATCTTGCCACTTTATACCTAGGAACTGAATTTCCTGGGCAGGTCCTTTCACTTTGCTTCGCTTAATAGCGAAACCAGCATGCAGCAGGATCTGGATTATTTGCTCTCCTTTCTCAAAAACTTCCTTTGCTGTGTTGCCCACATGATGATGTCATCAATATACTGTAAATGCTCAGGAGCACCTCCCTGTTCCAGTGCAGCTTGGATCAACCCATGGCAAATGGTTGGGCTATGTTTCCACCCCTGGGGCAAACGATTCCAGGTATACTGAATGCCCCTC
>NW_011142953.1:0-778 GCF_000146605.3 Meleagris gallopavo
GAGGAAAGCAGCGGGCTGAAGTGGCCCGTTCTGGGCAAGCGAGAAAACACGAGACCGGCTGCTGACGGCTGAAAAGCGGCGTTCGGGGAGAAACGCGATTTCTCGGCCAGCTACGGCAAAGTCTCCGGAGCGGTTCAGCGCGAATGCCGCTTTCTACGCGTGAGAGCGAAGGAGTGCGATTCCGATGCCGACAAGTGCGAATTCAGCCTCCTGCACTACCTGCGAGTGGGGGGGTTTTTTCTCCGCAGTCCTGAAAGGATTCTCTCCCCTACTTTTCTGAAAACGCTCTCCCCTGAGAGCACTACAGCTGTCGCTCCTCGAACTTGCAAATGCCTTATTAGAGCTTGTTTTCCCCTTCCACTCTTTTCCTGTCTGAATGCAGATGTGTAGCAGTGGAAAACCTGACTAGAATGAATTGTGGCTCGAAATAAAGGCAGAGACATAGTATTCAGAGGTAGGCGTAGTGCATTCTGCATGTAGCCAAGGCGAAGTTCAAACCGCTACTTTCCGATGTGCGCACAGGAGCCCGCTCACTCGTCGGAGAAAAGCAGCCGGCTGAAGTGGCCCGTTCTCGGCAAGCGAGAAACACGAGACCGCTGCTGACGGCTGAAAGCGGAGTTCGGGAGAAACGCGATTTCTCGGCCAGCTACGGCAAAGTCTCCGGAGCGGTTCAGCGCGAATGCCGCTTTCTACGCGTGAGAGCGAAGGAGTGCGATTCCGATGCCGACAAGTGCGAATTCAGCCTCCTGCACTACCTGCGAGTGGGGGTTTTTCTCCG
>NW_011142954.1:0-486 GCF_000146605.3 Meleagris gallopavo
CAAAGCAAAGATGAGGGCTGTGCATAATGAGCAGTTCTCAGACAAGATGGAAGCCAAAATGTTGTTGGGTACCTGAGCCTTCTCTGGTGGTAAGCAACATCGTGCACAGAGTGCAGCCATGTGCTCCGAGCAAGGAGCACAGGTTTGTGCAAGAGGCCCGGATGCAGGGCAGTGCCTTCATGACTGTATTGTGTCCAACAGGTGGCAGCAGAGCTGCGGTGCTCCCAAGTGCCGTAACAGCTGCCCGGAGAGATGTGTTGGTCTCTGTGGAAACAGCAAGGAAGTGGAATGTGCATTTCCCGGAATCGCCCCGGAACTCACTTTGCTGACTGGTCATTGTCTGCCCAGCAGGTAAGGGCGATGCACACCCGCCAGCGTTTACCCATTCCAGAGCCCGGCACAATAGGGTTCCCCCAGAGCTCTGAATTGCGCTTCATGGTGCCCAGAAGGCTGCCTATCCTCTTTGTTCTGTGTCTTGCTTGTCTC
>NW_011142955.1:0-427 GCF_000146605.3 Meleagris gallopavo
TCTTTGCTCTTAAACCTGCATTGGTGACAAGGGATTTGGCACGCCTAAGAAGCAGTTCTTCTTGCTCCTCCTCCTTCACTTTGGAGACAGCATTTTCAATGCTCTCCTTTACAATGCGGCGACTCAGCTGGAAGATGTCAGCAGAGCTTGGCATTGATTGGATCACGGGCAGCTTTTCTCTCTGCCTTGTTGCCAGGCTCTGCTCTTCTGATGAGCCTCGTCCTGCCCTCCTGCTCTGCCATGACAGAGGCACCTGGGATGGCTGCGGCTGCCTCTGTGAGAGATGGTTGTTGGGAAGCTTGAAGGTTTCAGAATATTCAGCATCAAACTCTTGCTCAGAGTGAGAAGCTGCAAAGGACTGCAACGTGTTGCAGACGCTTCCAGTAGCTTCTCGAGTGGCTCTAAGGGAGCCTGCGAAGACACTTTG
>NW_011142956.1:0-410 GCF_000146605.3 Meleagris gallopavo
GTGAGTGTGCTGCCTGACAGCTGTGGGGAGCACAGCAGAGATGCAAGCAGAGGAAATCCACGTGCAGGGCTGCGGCGGGTGCTGGAGGTTGGGAGATGAGGACTGGGGAGCAGATCCACCTCCAGCAATGATTCCTCTCACTGCCCTGCTACTGCGCTGTCACAGTGCCCTGGGCAAATGCACCTGCTGCTTTGTGCCAGAGTCCCCATCTGCTAGCAGAGGGATAGCACTTGGTAAAACGCTGCCTAATGGGCTGCCACGTTTGACTTGACTGAACTAAGTGGTTGTTTCTAGAACACCTACCTATGCCAGAGGGTAGACAAGGGTTAGTTCTCCAGAAGTCTCTCAACACTGTGGTGTGTGAGCAGAGAAAATACAAGTGTGTTTCTTTTCAGTTCCAGCTTGTGTGC
>NW_011142957.1:0-478 GCF_000146605.3 Meleagris gallopavo
GAGGGAATCTTTGAAGCTGCACAAATGACTGCAGGCAGAGGTGTTGCAAAGCAAATGCAAAACATTGGATAAATGTAACATACAGAGCAAGAAGCAAGAAAAAGGACAATATTCCCCAACAGTTCCCATCCTAGCAATCATTCCCCTCTACAGTTGCCTTCCTCGGGGCCGACGCGAAACGGCTCCACGTCGGCTCATGCAGCTCTGGGGGCTCCGCATGGGGACAGACAGGGATATGGAAAAGGGCAGCTGGGGACTCCACCTGCAGGGCAGCAGCTCGGCACACGCACTGCTGGTGATTTGAGCCAAGCAAGGCCCAGAGGCGCCCACCTGACTCCCTGCCAGGCTTGAACACATCTCAATCCTTGGGATCGGTCCCTCTCTTTCAGGGCTGCCTGGCTCAGCCAGGAGCTGCTCCTGCAGACCGGGCGGATCACGCTGCTTGTGCTCAGCCACCGCACTTCTCATAGCCCAGCAG
>NW_011142958.1:0-471 GCF_000146605.3 Meleagris gallopavo
CTCTTTTTAGCAGGGAACCCTGAGCGTACTTAAGGGCTGGTAGGTATTTGGACCTGGAAGCTGCTTCCTTCACTTGAGAGTGTGGGGGAGTATTGGTCCTTGGAATGGGGTAAGTGGTTTCTTTTTTTCTTTTCAGGGCTGTGGTCTTCTCTTTTTGGGGGATGGCAAGTGCGCTGAAGGGCTGCTAGGTGTAAGAGCAGCATCTGAATCTGGAGTCTGCTTCCTTTGGGTGTGGGTGAGCCCTTAGAATGGGTGAGTGATTCCTGCTTTCTTTCAGAGCTGTGAGCTCTGCTTTTCTGGAGGATCTCAAGCTGGATGGCTGTAATTCATGTGCTAATTGCATCCATGCGGTGGGTGTTTTTAAGGGCATTGTGTGCATCCTTGTTGTGTTGTAATTATGTTCTGCGTCTCTTCTGATTTCATTTTGCAGCCTGATGGAGTTGAAGGCTTGCCTGGGCTCTCCAGTCAGTG
>NW_011142959.1:0-535 GCF_000146605.3 Meleagris gallopavo
CTCCCAGGCCTTATGGAGCAGGACTACGCTCAGTCCTTTCCATCCCCTAGCATGTTTTGGTGGTGGGTGTTCCCTCATCCCAAGCTACTGACCCTGCACTTGGATTTGTGCCCACTGCTCAGCCTGTTTGAGGTCTCTGTGGATGGCATCCCGTCCCTCTGCTGTGTCACTGCACCCCACAGCTTGGTTGTCCTTAGGGTGCACTCAACCCCACTGTTGATGTCCCTGATGAAAGGGGAAACCCAGATGCTTGTACAAACTGGGCGTAGAAGCCCTTGGGAGCAGCCCTGCGGAGGACTCGGGGATCCTGGTGGACAAAGAGCTGGACATAAGCCAGTAGTGTGCACTTGCAGCCCAGAAGGCCAACTGTATCCTGGGCTGCATTCAAAGAGGAGCGACCAGCAGGGAGAGGGAGGTGATTGTCCCCTCGACTCGGCTCTGGTGCGGCCCATGTGCAGCACTGCGTCCAGGCCTGGGGCTCCAGCACAGGAATGATGTGGAGCTTTTGGAGCAGGTCCAGAGAAGGGCCACGAAG
>NW_011142960.1:0-979 GCF_000146605.3 Meleagris gallopavo
TTTTCACCAGAGGGTGGTGAGGCACTGGAACAGGTTGCCCAAGGAGGTTGTGGATGCCCCATCCCTGGAGGCATTCAAGGCCAGGCTGGATGTGGCTCTGGGCAGCCTGGTTTGTTTGGTGGTTGGCAACTCTGCACATAGCAGGGGTTGGAACTGGATGAGCATTGTGGTCCTTTGCAACTGAGACCATTCTAGGATTCTGTGATCTCTCATTTCTGTGTGGTGGCCATTGTTTGTTTGGCAGTAATGACAAACAGTAGGTTTTTTGGTTTGTTTTGGTTGGTGGTGGTTGCGGTGGGTAATGACAAAACAAGTGTCACTATGCAGCTGGAGGACAAACAGGAGAGAATGAGAAGAAAGAGCTGCTGACAGCAGTGCTGTCTCAGAAGCCATTGTGGAAGCATGAGAGAGGGCAACATGGGCAGCTGATGGCAGCAGGGTGATTGATATGTGTCTGTGAGAATAAATGGTGGTGGCTTAGAGCTGAGTGAATTCCTTTGAGAGGCAAAAAGTGTGTCTCAGCTTTTGCCGGAGATAGAATTTTGTTTGCTGATGCACCTTTCCTCGGCAGAATTTAGAGCTGTCAGGCAGATTGGGGTTCACCTACCATCTGGGTGACTGTGTCCTTTGCTATAAACACACCTCTGAGCCCATGGTTATTTTGAGGTCCTCTTCTTCCAGTGGCTCAGATAAGCAAGTCTGAGAAAAATTCCGCACCTCCCCCAGAACTGCGATGGCCGTGCTGCTGCTTTCTGATCCTCGCTCTTACCTGTGGTTTTATCTTACAGCGCATGGTTCTCTCTCAGCACCCAAGTCTGTTTGGGTTCTTCTGCTGCTACGAAGCTGCTCAGCTTGGAGGAGGGCACAGGCACAGAGGCGAGGCCACAGCAGGTCTGCCATCATGCCAGAGAGCGGGGACATGGAAGTGGAAGAAGGCCCTGCAGCTGTACAGGGCAAATTCCACAGCGTCATCGACTTT
>NW_011142960.1:999-1466 GCF_000146605.3 Meleagris gallopavo
GGAAGAGCTGCCTGCATGGAACTGCAGACGCAGTCGGCTGTGGTGGAATTTATCATCACCCACACTGACGTCCTCTTCTGCTCCAAATGCAGCTCAGACATGGCAGATGGAGCAGGTGAGTGTCTTCCTGCATGAGCTTTATCTTGATCTGACACCTTGACCAAATGTAGGCCTTCTCCAAGACCTTTGAACTACGCTTTTACTATCGAGGGGACAGCAGACTCAGCAGTGAGCTGCTCTTCATTACGACTGTGTCCTTTGCCATAAACACACCTCTGAGCCCATGGTTATTTTGAGGTCCTCTTCTTCCAGTGGCTCAGATAAGCAAGTCTGAGAAAAATTCCGCACCTCCCCCAGAACTGCGATGGCCGTGCTGCTGCTTTCTGATCCTCGCTCTTACCTGTGGTTTTATCTTACAGCGCATGGTTCTCTCTCAGCACCCAAGTCTGTGTGGGTGTCTTCTGCTG
>NW_011142961.1:0-463 GCF_000146605.3 Meleagris gallopavo
CAGGTACCCAACACCATTTTGGCTTCCATCTTGTCTGAGAACTGCTCATGATGCACAGCCCTCATCTTTGCTTTGCTTTGGTGAGGTGAGGACTGCCATTGCTTCCTCAGTCCCACACACCTCTTCCCATCCCACACTGCCATGGGAGATCAGGTTCTGGACCACCTGAGGACCCAAACATCCACGAGTCTTTGGGTCCTGACGAGATGAGTCCCAGAGTTCCGAGGGAATTCACCGCTGCAGTCACCGAGCCACTCTCAAAGGCTCAATTCCGAAGTCGAGGCAGTCAGGTCAAGTCCCTGGTGAGGAGAAAAAAGGTGACAGCACACCTCTTAGGAAGGATAGAAAGTGTGACGCGGGGAACTACCAGCATGTCAGTCTCACCTCTGTGCTGGTCACGGATCATGGAGCAGATCATCCTGGAAGTGATTCTCAAGCACACATTCCAGTGTGTCACCACCCT
>NW_011142962.1:0-683 GCF_000146605.3 Meleagris gallopavo
CAGGGGATGCAGAGAGAACCCAGGGTGCTCAGCAGACTTGCTGGGGGCAGGAGGTTCTCCTTCAGCATGGAGCGCTGGAAGGCTGTGGGACTGCGGTGTCACCTCTGTCAGCTCTCATTCCAGTTCCCTCTTGTTTGCAGAGCCCTTCTGAGCGGCCCCTGCTTCTCCTTGCTGCTTTGGGATCCTGGTGTGTGATTGTAGACTGGGCAGCCAGTTGTCAGGGTAACTGCAAATGCCTTGGCAAAAAGAAAAGGTCTCCTTTTGGAAACATCTCATCTGGCACGGCTCACATGGTGTTGGTGACCAAGTGTTTGTTTTTTCCTGTAAGTCAGGAACCCCTTCCTTTTCTTGACTGTATTTTGTATTGCTTTTCACTTGTAGTTTTCCTCTTTTCAACCCCCTCTGCCATTGTTGTGTCCTTCTCATTCCAGTTTCCTCTTGGGAATAACAGAATGGTTATTTTGACATCATCTTCCAGTGGCGAGGATAGCCAAGACTTAGAAAACACAGCACCACCCCCAGATCTGCGATGGCCGTGCTGCTGCTTGCTCTTATCTGTGCTTTTCCTTTACAGGACGCAGTTCTTTATTATGGCCCAAGGCCCCGTGGGCTTCTTCTCCTCCCACAAAGCTGCTCAGCCAGGGAGGAGGCACAGGCACGGACACAAGGCCACAGCAGCTCCC
>NW_011142963.1:0-431 GCF_000146605.3 Meleagris gallopavo
CATTTGCCATGGGTTGATCCAAGCTGCACTGGAACAGGGAGGTGCTCCTGAGCACTTACAGTATATTGATGACATCATCGTGTGGGGCAACACAGCAAAGGAAGTTTTTGAGAAAGGAGAGCAAATAATCTAGATCCTTCTGCGTGCTGGTTTCGCTATTAAGCGAAGCAAAGTGAAAGGGCCTGCCCAGGAAATTCAGTTCCTAGGTATAAAGTGGCAAGATGGCCGTCGTCACATCCCAACAGATGTGATCAACAAAATCAGTGCCATGTCTCCACCCACTAATAAGAAAGAGACACAATCGTTCCTGGGTGTAGTGGGTTTTGGAGAATGCATGTTCCAAACTACAGCCTCATTGTAAGCCCCCTTTATCAGGTGACACGGAAGAAGAATGATTTATGTGGGTCCTGAGCAGCAGCAGGTCTTTTGAG
>NW_011142964.1:0-776 GCF_000146605.3 Meleagris gallopavo
TCAAGTATACCTTAGTCCTGCAAACTTACCTGAAACATGTGAGGTGGAAGCCTTGGCTCGGGTGGCCCAAGAAAACAGGATAGCTTATCTGTTCCAATAGGATCATCAAGTCCCCCATCCCTGCAGGGCGGCCATGGAATTTGGCCACGGGAACCCACCCTGCTCCACACTCCACGCTTTCTTAGAGTCAGCGTGCCGGGCTCCCCTGGCGCTCGCCGGCACCTCAGCTCGCAGGTCACGTTGCGTAGGGAACTGAGGGAAGGCTCGACCTTCTCTCAAGAGGCGGACATTTCAGCCAGTCACCTCCAGGAAATGCTCCCTGGCCTGCGGACATTTCTGCGAGGCAGATGTGGTGGGAGAGACGAAGGAATTTAGGGGACATTTTCATCCCACCGAGGCCTGGGTGACCCCGTTTCCCAGGACAGTCCTTGGTATTGGGGCGCAGTCGATCCTGGGAAGAACGGCCTCGAGGCGATGCGAGAATCTGCCTGTGAGCAGCTGATCCCAGCCAGCAGAAAGGGCAGCTGGAGCCCTGGCTCACACCGCGTCTTCTCCTTTTGTACAGGTTTCAGCGGGAGTTTGCACCCAAACCACCGCCCGGGAAACCCTGCAGGGCCTCCAAAAGGCTTTGCCACGTCTTGGCCGGGCAAGAAGGTAAAGCAGCTGCCAGTCCCTCTCCATCCACACGCAACCCACACGTGATGGGAAAATCCCCAGCCCACCATCACCCCAAAGGCCTCTGACGTGTGAAACCGTTCCACCAGCTCAGCACTGCC
>NW_011142965.1:0-686 GCF_000146605.3 Meleagris gallopavo
CAGTGCACCAGTAAAATGAGTTCGTTGGTGGCTCTTGATGACTTGAGGTGTCCCGTAGGCAGACATCAGTTCTGTGAGTGCCTTGATGGTATATGCCTGGTTTGCTTTCGGTACTGGATAAGGCTGCAGTAGCCCACTTGCAGCGTCAACACAGGTCAGGGCATATCTGGCCCCCTCAGACCGAGGAAGGGGCCCGATCGTAATCGACCTGCCATCGCTGGAGAGGATTATGTCCTCTAGCAAGATGGGCTGTTGTTTCGGGCAGCGGTCTCGGTCTCATCTTGGAGCAAGCGTCGCAATCCCGGCATGCCTGGACGATGTCAGCTAGCTGTATGGGCAGTCCCCATGCTTTAGCAGCTGCCCACATTGCCTTTTGTCCCGCACGCCGTAGCTTCTGATGTAAGCAACGGGCGATGTTCTCGGATGGTGAATTCTCAATCCATCGAACTCGGGCCAGCGTGTCGGCTTCATCATTTCCCGGTGACTGTAGGGCCGATGACCAGAAACATGGTAGACACGTACAGTCCTGTGTTTGACTGTATTCCATATGTCTAACCACATGTCCTTGCCCCAGATCGGCCGGGCACGGCCAGTCCATTCTTGGGTGGCCCACTGTGCAATCCACAAAGTGAGCCCTCGGTACACAGCCCAACTATCCGTACAGATGTTCAGGATACCATCACCGG
>NW_011142966.1:0-452 GCF_000146605.3 Meleagris gallopavo
CACCAAATGTTGGCTACTTTATCCTGGGGAAGAGAAGCAAAACAAACAAGCAGGCAATTAGTCATCAACTGCACCACTAAAGCTTCTGTCAGAGACAAAAAGAGGGTTTGGGGAAAGGGGGACATTTTCTTTTTAAACCATTAATACTGCCAAAATACACTTGTGAATATAATCTGAGGAGTAACTTAAATGATTCTCATTCTCAGTCAAATACAGAAAGTTTCCTACGACTGAAGTCACGAGATCACACATTTCATAAGGCTCAGAAACCACCTGTCCCTAGAAAACTCTGATTAAACAATGGCTCTATGAAACCTTTCCCAAATGTGAAGAGATTCTGTACACTGTCACATTTCATTACATACCTGAATGTATTTAGCTGTGCTTACTGCTTGCTAGCAATGACAGAGTTAACCACTAATAAATCAAGAAGTCTAAAGACATTAGCAGTT
>NW_011142967.1:0-552 GCF_000146605.3 Meleagris gallopavo
GTCCTTTTGTTGGTTGTTTTTTTTTTGCAGGGAAATGCCATTTCAGTTGTTAGTTGCGATGGTTGTTGGTGGTTGTTTGCAAAATATTGGTCATGTAGACAAGCAGTGCTCTCGCACCAAAGAAGTGAGAAGTGTCCTGTGCATGCAGTCTTGTCCACGAGCCTTCTGCTCAGAGACGTTTAGTGCCTCTAAATGCCTGCAGAAATGGTGGGGGATAAATGGGAAGAGATGAGGTGCAGTTTGTGTGCACGCTGTGTACACGGTGCAGGCGTCACCCACTGAGAGCTCGGAGCCCTGCAGAGCGTCGTGGGTTTGTTTCCTTCCTTGTAGCAGCGTGGTGCTTTTGTAGGTGCTGTGTGCACTGTAAGTGACTGTGAGCTGTGCTGAGACAACAGGGGTCCAGAGAGAGCCCCGCTGCAGCCTTTTGTTGGGCGGTTTCTTCCCTCTGGGGATTAAAAGGGACTTGTTTTTACTCACAGGTGAAACTTGCTACTGCTCCAGCCTGTCAAGTGGAGATGATGACTTTCCTCCAACTGGGGGCAGGGGAGGAAA
>NW_011142968.1:0-493 GCF_000146605.3 Meleagris gallopavo
ATCCGCAGGGCAGCCCTGGGCACCGGGCTGCAGTGGGGCTGCACAGCCTGCAGCCCATATGGAACACGCAGCCCCTCAGGGCTGTGCTCTGTGCTGCAGCAGGGAAGTCCTCAGCTGGAGCAGGCATTTCTCAAGAGAAAATAAACACAGATTGCCTCCAGCCACATCTGCACTGTCCTAGTTTAAAGATCCCTACCAAAAAAAATCAAAACATCTTCAATGCCAGGAAAGAGGCTTCCCTCCTCAAGGGCTGTGAGATTTGCACTGTGTCATAGCCTGCCTAAGTGCCTGCAAGCTCTTCTCCTTTTGTCTTCTCCCTCTCACCAGCAGATCGTGCTCCCAGCCCTGCTGTGCTGAGCAAAGAGCTGCTCCTTGGCACAGCTGCACGCCTGTATGAGCTCCGTCTGTTACAGAACCCAGGCCAAGCTCAGCAGCAGAGAATGTCATTTACTCTTCCCCACTGATCCCCCTTGAGGTGTCCCTGGCTCTCCAT
>NW_011142969.1:0-586 GCF_000146605.3 Meleagris gallopavo
GAGATTCTTCCTCTTGCTGTAGGTTATTATTGCTATAAACAGCTTACAGTTATATTGTTTTGGGGTTTTTTTCCGTTATTCAGAGACCTGTTGTCATCTTTTGATGAGACAGTAGCTGCAGATGTAGCACAAGTTGTATTGTTTTCAAGTAAATTTGAGATAACAGGTAGAACCCAGGCTGACTGGAAGTGAGGGGAGTTGTGTTTCCCTCTCTACCAAAGGTAATTAGTATGCTTCTCAACAGGACAGAACTTCTTTCTTATCTCAGTATTTGGCTGGAAATAACTGCTTTGGTAAAGGCAGTAGCCTACGTAGCCATTTTATTCCGTGGCTTCTCTTTACGTGATGACCACGATACCAAATGGTGCCGGCGCTGTCACTTCTCACAGTGGTACCTCTCCACAAATAACCCATGGGAAACTACATCTTCCGTGCAACTGCAGTGCCATTACCAGCAACAGCTGCCGTATTCTGTGCTCAAATTCAGCCTCTGCAGTTAAAAGCTGTGGTAGCAGACTTCTGTCCTCTGCCTATGCCCAGACTCTCTAAAGCTCATTCTTAGATCTAGGACTATGTGATATTGTCG
>NW_011142970.1:0-596 GCF_000146605.3 Meleagris gallopavo
TCCCTTTGCTCCCCATTCTTCTTTTCTCCCTTACCCTCACTCCCCCCCTTGCCGTAGCCTACGATTCCCTTGCCTGCTCTCTTACCTGAGCTGTTGTCCCTTCCTTTACCTACCTGAGCTGCTTCTTCCTAAAATCACCTAGCTTACCTGCTTGCCCCTCACTTTCCTACCTGAGCTGCTTCCCCCTAACTTACCTAGCTGAGCTCCTGGCCGCTCGCTATGTACTTTAGCAGATGTTTTCTCACTTATCTTCCTTACTGTTTGGCTCGTGTCACAGTTTCTTGTGATAATCAGTGCACTGAGCTCCTCCTCCTCACCTTCTGCCATCATTTACTTCCAAAGCCTCCGTGCTTGTCTGTGAGCTGCTGTCCTATGCCAGCATGGCAGAAATGAAGTCAGCAAAAGCTGGCGAGTGTTGTGCTTCAAATGCAACCACCCCGACATCCCCCAGCTGCTGGACGCGCCGTGTGGGACGGGCACCTCTGGGAGGGCACTGTCTGCACGGGCTGTGCAGCCCGCCTAGCGCAAGCAGGGGGAAGCGGCGCGGTGCCGGCAGCACTGCGGGAAACCTGCCGTGCTGCAGCGCGTGCCCAGTG
>NW_011142971.1:0-579 GCF_000146605.3 Meleagris gallopavo
ATGGACCTGGTGCAGCGATTTTGGTAGAGGCCGAGAGAGAGTATACCTGCACGGCTGCTCAGGTTATGGGATTCAGGAGCAGAAGGTGTTATGGTTAATGGGCCGGAAATGTCAAAGCCTGGCCACCATAGCATTACATCCTGCTGTCAGGCAGAGACTATACGCTGCCATCCAGTATAGCAATGAGAACCACTCAATAATAGATTGGTTAATGGCAGCGTGCCGGATGGTCTGGCCAAATAAAACAGATATTCCCCTAAACATAGGACTATGGTCCTCCATGGAGGACCTTCAAAACTACATTCGCGACTTAGGCATGAGAGAAGCAATATATGAAGACGCGTAGGATAGCCCGGATATGATCCAGTTCTCGGCGGGCGATGCGAGATTTAATTTTACAAGAGGCCCCTTCCCACCTATATGGGACCTTGGTTTCGATATTAACCTCTGGTGACCTCGGAAACCGTAGTTCAGCAGGCTGCTCGGATAGTTGCTGATCTGGGGGAGACGAGAACGCCTACGGACCAGGCGCAACATTCGCATGTTAGAAGAAGCTGAGGTCCTGCCGGTGACTAAACC
>NW_011142972.1:0-565 GCF_000146605.3 Meleagris gallopavo
CACCTTCAGGGTCGCCAGCCCAGAAGGAGGCTGTCCCTGCCAGCTGGAACAAAACACCTCTCTGGAGGAAGGCAAAGCACTGCCAGTCATGCCAAGGAGGACGGAAGGGTAGCTACCGGGCATGGATCCACCCAGCCAGCAGAGGAAAAGCCGACCGGCCAGCACAAGGCAAGAGGCAAGGATGCCCACGAGGCGTGGACCCACCTGGGAAGCCCAGAAGGAGCTGCAAATGCAGCAAGCACTGCACAAACGCCTAGACAGCTAGGCTGCGCTTCCAGAAGCCTGCAAGGAAAAACACAACAGTCAAGGCCCAGAGACAGCATCAGGGAACTGAAGGCAAGGGAGCAAGAAGGGCATGGGCAAGGAGACAAGGAAGGCAAGCAAGGCAACGCAAAGACGGAAAGCAAAGGAGACACTCAAAGCACACCCAAGAAACATACTCTGAACACGACAGGAATGCCTGCAGCAACGACAAGATCATGCAAAAGTAAAGGAGCAGGGAAAGACAAAGACCAACAAGTATGAACAAGACGACGCAAAGCAACAAAAAGCCTCACTGCAGAAA
>NW_011142973.1:0-345 GCF_000146605.3 Meleagris gallopavo
CACAAACAGTGGCACGATGGGTCGCCTATCTCAGCCAAAGGAGCAGTCTGTCTTCATCCCCTTTGAAAGAAGAACTTCAGAAGATCCTAGGCCCACTAACATATCACAGTGACGCACCGAAAGGAATAACTGGTCGCTCCAGCGCAGAAGAGTCCCGCTCAGGAGGGAAAATACCCTATCCCTGAAGATGCTTGGTACACAGATGGATCCAGCAGGGCAATCCGAGCAAGTGGAGAGCAATAGCATACCATCCTTCTACTGAGACCATCTGGTTTGATGAGGGGATGGTCAGAGCAGCCAACGGGCAGAACTGCGAGCCGTGTGGATGGTTATAAGTAAGGAAGC
>NW_011142974.1:0-794 GCF_000146605.3 Meleagris gallopavo
CACAGAGACCTCAACAGGCTGAGCAGTGGCCACAAATCCAAGTGCAGGGTCAGTAGCTGGGATGAGGGAACACCCACCACCAAAACATGCTAGGGGATGAAAGGACTGAGCGTAGTCCTGCTCCATAAGGCCTGGGAGTACTGGTGGGTGGGAGCTGGACACAAGCCAGCAGTGGGCCCTTCCAGCCCAGAAAGCCAACCGTATCCTGGGCTGCATCCAAAGATGCGCAGTCAGCGGGCCAAGGGAGGAGATCCCCATCCCTCTGCTCTGCGCTGGTCAGGCCTCAGCTGCAGTGCTGCGTCCAGATGTGGAGTCCTCAGTGCAGGGAGACATGGAGCTGTGCGAGTGCATCCAGAGTACAGCCCACAAACACGAACCCAAGGATGGAACCCCTCTCCTGTAAGCAAGGAGAGCTGGGCTGTTCAGCCTCCTGGAGAAGTGAAGGCTCCAAGGGAACCTGGTAACAGCCTTTCAATACCTAAAGGCAAGAACAAGGAAAAATGGAGGTGAAATCTAAGGAAAATGTCTTGTACAGTGAGGGTGCTGAGGCAGTGGCACAGGTTGCCTTTCAAGGTGAGCCTGGCTCAGACTCTGAGCAACTTGATCTAGCTGTGGATGGTCAGCATGGGGGAGTCGGATCACATCGCAAACCTACCTGCATAGAAGCAGCGCACCAACATGGGGTGCATGATGTTCATTACCTGCTGGACAGATCTCACACCACTGATTGGAGAAGCCCAGGCAATCCTTCAACTCCATCAGGCTGCAAATGAAATCAGAAGAGACGCAGAACA
>NW_011142975.1:0-972 GCF_000146605.3 Meleagris gallopavo
CTAGAAATCAAATTGCTGCAGGATGTGAGTCTCTTTCTGGTGGGTGACAAGTTAACAAAAACTGTGGATTGGATAAACTATATCTATTACAATCAGCAGAGATTTATAAACTATACAAGGGAGGCAATAAAGGGAATTGCAGAACAATTGGATGCTACAAGCAGGATGGCCTGGGAGAATAGGATCGCCTTAGAGTTGATATTAGCAGAAAAAGGGGGTGTGTGTAATGTTGGGCACCCATTGCTGTACTTTTATCCCAAATAACACAGCCCCGGATGGCACAATAACTAGAGCAGACAAGGGCTTACTACTCTTGCTCGCAAATTAGCCGAAACCTCAGGAATAGATAATCCCCTCACTGGGTGGTTGGAGTCCTGGTTTGGCAAATGGAAAGGGATGATTGTGTCTGTATTTACTTCTTTTGATTGTGGTCACAGGAGTCCTGACGGCCATCGGCTGCTGTATTATCCCCTGTGTGAGGGGACTGGTACAGCGACTAATTGAAACCGCACTGCTTAAGCAAACAACAATGGGGGCACCACCATACTCGGACAGAATGATGATATTAGGAGAAAGTGCAGAAGTTTTTTAGAATCGTGCCTTAGGAAGGAATTGCAGAAATCAACATGTATAAAGAAAAAGGGGGGGAATTTGAGGAAAGTGAAAAGTGTTGTTTCTGCATTGATCACTGACAAGGGGCAACTGAGCTAAAGAATTAAGCTGTAACACAACTTTAGAATTAGCTGATGTGGAATGTAAGAACAGTGTATACATGTTAGTAGCATATTTTAGAAACATAGTTACCGGATTGCCTAACAAATACCTTCTCATAAAGCTGCAATAGATTCTAAATTGTTTTAAACAAGGTGGGTACAGTGTTCTGAACTAGGAAACATACAGTGAAGTTGTTCATTCGAGCGGCAAGCGTGAATGATTTAACAACTTTCAAGGAGTCAGGGCCTTGACACAAAG
>NW_011142976.1:0-500 GCF_000146605.3 Meleagris gallopavo
CAGTCAGCGGGCGAAGGGAGGAGATCCCCATCCCTCTGCTCTGCGCTGGTCAGGCCTCAGCTGCAGTGCTGCGTCCAGATGTGGAGTCCTCAGTGCAGGGAGACATGGAGCTGTGCGAGTGCATCCAGAGTACAGCCACAAAAGCGACCCAAAGGATGGAGCCCCTCTCCTGTAAGCAAGGAGAGCTAGGCTGTTCAGCCTCCTGGAGAAGTGAAGGCTCCAAGGGAACCTGGTAACAGCCTTTCAATACCTACAGGAAAGAACAAGGGAAAATGGAGGTGAAATCTAAGGAAAATGTCTTGTACAGTGAGGGTGCTGAGGGAGTGGCACAGGTTGCCAGAGACATGGTGGATGTGCTGGCCCTTTCAAGGTGAGCCTGGCTCAGACTCTGAGCAACTTGATCTAGCTGTGGATGGTCAGCAGTGGGGGAGTCGGATCACATCGCAAACCTCCTGCATACAAGCAGCGCACCAACATGGGGTGCATGATGTTCATTACCT
>NW_011142977.1:0-307 GCF_000146605.3 Meleagris gallopavo
CCAAGGATGACGGCCCAGACAATACGGCAGGGAACGCCAAAACTGAATGCCGACATGAATGTGGCAACACAAAGCCAAGGGGTCATTAGGCCAACAGAATGGGGCAAGGAACACAAAAATCGGAGGACGAAGAGAATGTAATAGTGAAAACAGAGCAAGACCAGAGACAAGCAAGACACAGAACAAAGAGGATAGGCAGCCTTCTGGGCACCATGAAGCGCAATTCAGAGCTCTGGGGAACCCTATTGTGCCGGCTCTGGAATGGGTAAACGCTGGCGGGTGTGCATCGCCCTTACCTGCTGGGCAG
>NW_011142978.1:0-562 GCF_000146605.3 Meleagris gallopavo
CTCTCAGAATATAATGCAGAAAGATGCTTTATCTGGGGACGTGTGGAGCCAACTGCACTTTTCAGCACACAGAGGGATGCAGTGGGAAAGGACTGTCCTTCCCACCAGGCAAAAGTGAGTTTCTTGTGTCACGAAGTGTGAGAGACTTCTGTTTGAATATTACTTCTGAGCGGGCGCAGTGCTGTCAAGAATGCCAAGTAACCGTTGGTTTGGAAGAGGAGGAAAGTGTCATGGTAAGTGCAATATGAGTTTGTGTTTCGACTGTCAAAATGGTGGGGTTACTTTTTTTTGGGGGGGGGAAGGGTGAGATATGGCCTAAGATGGGAAACCGGAGGGACAAGGCTACCGAGGTACTGCCTGGGTATCTGGCTGTTCCTTGGTGGCCATGGCAATTTGCAGTGGAAGTGAAATTAATTTTGTGCACTGGGGTTCAGAACGGCAGTTGATGGTGAGTGGGAGCTGCTTGAGGGACAGCCTTGCATTTCTAGAGAGGGGCATCGAGCAGCTTCTACATGCAGTCTTTTTGCTTAAACTCAGCTGGTGGGTGTTCTGCGTGGGATGT
>NW_011142979.1:0-528 GCF_000146605.3 Meleagris gallopavo
ATATCCCAAACTCACTGTTTCCTTAACCTTTTTGCCATTTTTGTTGTTTGTTTTTCCACAATTCCACTCTTTATACCTCAACTACATTTCCGCATACCGTTAACAACTCATTTTCCACATACCATTAAAAAATTGCATTTCCACATACCATTAAGACAGTTTGTCCCAGTGCCTTCAAAATCCACAAAATCAAACAATACAATTCCTCAACTTCCACAAATACCCAGCACTTGGTCTCATGATTAGAGTACTTAACTATAAAACTGACCCCGTTACTCCATTTATGTTCCCGGTTTCTTATTCAATATTCTCCCTGGCTCACCAGCAATGTTTCTCCACTGAGCCAAAATACAACCCAGGGGTCTTCTCAGTATCACTTTAGACCTCCTTGTATCATAACAGCCTCGTACATGACATATCATAACACAACATAACACTTTCACAACATAAACATTTAACAATCACAAAGACAGTGACAATAATCAATACAATTATCCTCAGGATCCTTCTCTCTCTGCCTCCCTCCAG
>NW_011142980.1:0-374 GCF_000146605.3 Meleagris gallopavo
AAGTGCAAACCGCTCCTTTCCGATGTGCGCACGGGAGCCCGCTCACTCGTCGGAGCAAAGCAGCCGGCTGAAGTGGCCTGTTCTCGGCAAGCGAGAAACACGAGACCGCTGCTGACGGCTCAAAGCGGCATTTGGGGAGAAATGCGATTTCTCGGCCAGCTACGGCAAAGTCTCCGGAGCGGTTCAGCGCGAATGCCACTTTCTACGCGTGAGAGCGAAGGAGTGCGATTCCGATGCCGACAAGTGCGAATTCAGCCTCCTGCACTACCTGCGAGTGGGGGTTTTTCGTTGCGCAGTCCTGAAGGATCTCTCCCCACTTTCTGAAACGCTCTCCCTCGAGAGCACTACAGCTGTCGCTCCTCGAACTTGCAAAT
>NW_011142981.1:0-371 GCF_000146605.3 Meleagris gallopavo
CTCCTTCCGATGCGCGCACAGGAGCCCGCTCACTCGTCGGAGAAAGCAGCCGGCTGAAGTGGCCCGTTCTCGGCAAGCGAGAAACACGAGTCCACTGCTGACGGCTGAAAGCGGAGTTCGGGGAGAAGCGCGATTTCTCGGCCAGCTACGGCAAAGTCTCCGGAGCGGTTCAGCGCGAATGCCGCTTTCTACGCGTGAGAGCGAAGGAGTGCGATTATGATGCCGACAGGTGCGAATTCAGCCTCCTGCACTACATGCGAGTGGGGTTTTCGTTGCGCAGTCCTGAAGGATCTCTCCCACTTCTGAAACGCTCTCCCTGAGAGCACTACAGCTGTCGCTCCTCGAACTTGCAAATGCCTTATTAGAGCTGG
>NW_011142982.1:0-449 GCF_000146605.3 Meleagris gallopavo
GGGCACTTGTGGGCAACGCAGAGGATTGGTGTGCCCACTGCTTTGATAAACTGCAGCATTTACAGACTGAGCTGTGGGAGTTCTGACCCAGCACTGCCAGGCGAATAACGACGAGGTGGTGCAGCAGCTCATGAGTGCTGCTGGACAAATCAGGCCGTGCACTCCTTGTGAGTCCATAATTGTGATTGTTATTGACTGCAATGAGACATGGAGCACTGAGTTGGGCTGGCTTGTGCTGCCCTGTAAGTGCCAAGGACTCACCTCTGCACGTGCAGCAGCAGCTCTCAGAGAAGCCACCTTCATTTCCGCTCTCCTCTCTTTCTGTCTTTTCTTCTTGCTGTAAAGCAAGAACATGGGTACCACAGAAGCAGATAGCAGCAAAAAGACAAAGGAAATTTGGCTAGGAGGCCTCTCAGGGAATATTTCCAGTGGGACATACAGAAGACCAG
>NW_011142983.1:0-488 GCF_000146605.3 Meleagris gallopavo
AATGATCTGCACACTGCAAGGAACATCTCCACAAATGCTGCCACAACTTATTTATATGTGTACTCAGACTTACCTTCTTGTCCTGGCATGTAAATGGGCTTGTCAGTTCGCACAAACTGTCAATGTTCTAAACAAAGATCTTCTCAGTTATTTATTTGTTAATCTTGATTCATCAGATCCTTAGGAGGCAATCTCACTATTCCCGATAATGTTTTCTCTTATTTCTGTCTCCTCCAAAATATCATCTCTTTATCTCTGAATCCACCATATTAAAGCATTATGGGAGGGTTCCTAGTTTGTGCAGGGATGTGTGACCCGGTGACAGATCTTCATCTCGCATGTTCAGTCCCAAGTTCTCCAGGTGGTCTTTGCTCTGAAACTCTGCTCATAGCCATTGTAATTGCTGTAAGAGGGAATGGAAAACATTTGCCACTTAAAAAGTGGCTACTTGTGTTTGATACCTAGTCTCCACAAATTGAGACACTCTC
>NW_011142984.1:0-933 GCF_000146605.3 Meleagris gallopavo
GGGAGTACTGGTGGGTGGGAGCTGGACACAAGCCAGCAATGGGCCCTTCCAGCCCAGAATGCCAACCGTATCCTGGGCTGCATCCAAAGATGCGCAGTCAGCGGGCGAAGGGAGGAGATCCCCATCCCTCTGCTCTGCGCTGGTCAGGCCTCACCTGCAGTGCTGCGTCCAGATGTGGAGTCCTCAGTGCAGGGAGACATGGAGCTGTGCGAGTGCATCCAGAGTACAGCCACAAACACGAACCCAAGGATGGAACCCCTCTCCTGTAAGCAAGGAGAGCTGGGCTGTTCAGCCTCCTGGAGAAGTGAAGGCTCCAAGGGAACCTGGTAACAGCCTTTCAATACCTAAAGGAAAGAACAAGGGATAATTGAGGTGAAATCTAAGGAAAATGTCTTCTACAGTGAGGGTGCTGAGGCAGCGGCACAGGTTGCCAGAGACATGGTGGATGTGCTGGCCCTTTCAAGGTGAGCCTGGCTCAGACTCTGAGCAACTTGATCTAGCTGTGGATGGTCAGCATGGGGGAGTCGGATCACATCGCAAACCTACCTGCATACAAGCAGCGCACCAACATGGGGTGCATGATGTTCATTACCTGCTGGACACATCTCACACCACTGACTGGAGGAGCCCAGGCAATCCTTCAACTCCATCAGGCTGCAAAATGAAATCAGAAGAGACGCAGAACATAATTTAAAACACAACAAGGATGCACACAATGCCCTTAAGAAACACCCACCGCAAGGATGCAATTAGCACATGAATTACAGCCATCCAGCTTGAGATCCTCCAGAAAAGCAGAGCTCACAGCTCTGAAATCAAGCAGGAATCACTCACCCCATTCTAAGGGCTCACCCCACACCCCAAAGGAAGCAGTCCTCCAGATTCACATGCCTGCCTCTTACACCCTAGCTAGCCTTCAGTGGCGACGTTGGC
>NW_011142985.1:0-683 GCF_000146605.3 Meleagris gallopavo
GGGTGCAGTGACACAGCAGAGGGACGGGATGCCATCCACAGAGACCTCAACAGGCTGAGCAGTGGGCACAAATCCAAGTGCAGGGTCAGTAGCTGGGATGAGGGGAACACCCACCACCAAAACAATGCCAGGGGATGAAAGGACTGAGCGTAGTCCTGCTCCATAAGGCCTGGGAGTACTGGTGGGTGGGAGCTGGACACAAGCCAGCAGTGGGCCCTTCCAGCCCAGAAAGCCAACCGTATCCTGGGCTGCATCCAAAGATGCGCAGTCAGCGGGCCAAGGGAGGAGATCCCCATCCCTCTGCTCTGCGCTGGTCAGGCCTCAGCTGCAGTGCTGCGTCCAGATGTGGAGTCCTCAGTGCAGGGAGACATGGAGCTGTGCGAGTGCATCCAGAGTACAGCCACAAAACACGACCCGAAGGATGGAACCCCTCTCCTGTAAGCAAGGAGAGCTGGGCTGTTCAGCCTGGAGAAGTGAAGGCTCCAAGGGAACCTGGTAACAGCCTTTCAATACCTAAAGGAAAGAACAAGGGAAAATGGAGGTGAAATCTAAGGAAAATGTCTTGTACAGTGAGGGTGCTGATGCAGTGGCACAGGTTTGCCTTTCAAGGTGAGCCTGGCTCAGACTCTGAGCAACTTGATCTAGCTGTGGATGGTCAGCAGTGGGGGATCGGATCACATCGC
>NW_011142986.1:0-508 GCF_000146605.3 Meleagris gallopavo
TGAAAGGACTGAGCGTAGTCCTGCTCCATAGGCGTGGGAGTACTGGTGGGTGGGAGCTGGACACAAGCCAGCAATGGGCCCTTCCAGCCCAGAAAGCCAACCGTATCCTGGGCTGCACCCTGTCATGGTTTCATGATTTTTCATTATCAGTATTCCACATAATATCATCATGCAATGCACTGGGGGTTTGACTGCTGATGCTCAAGTTCCAGGTGCCTGTCCAGAGGAGAAGAAGAGCTACGTTTCCCCAGGGGGCTTTGCGGTCAGCGAGGAGATATAACTCCTGGCCAGGTCACCTGATGCTCTCTTCTTTGCCTGCACTGCTTCGCTTGCGCTTCTCTGCCTGCGCTTCTCATCTCAGCGTTGTTGTAAGGCCGATCCACCATCAATTTCACATTCTCTCTCCTTATAAAATTCTGTTGATACCATATTTAGGAAATTACTTTGTTTACCTCAGATTGTTGCCACTGTTTCAATTATTTCGGGGTCCCCTATTTCTTTTTCCGGG
>NW_011142987.1:0-487 GCF_000146605.3 Meleagris gallopavo
TCGCAGGGCTGCACCCCGCCCCAGGTGCAGGTTCCACAAAAACAGGAGGGCAAGGGAATGCCCAGGCAAAGGCAAGGGCCAAGAGAACATGGAAGGAAATGCCAAGGATGACGGCCCAGACAATACGGCAGGGAACGCCAAAACTGAATGCCGACATGAATGTGGCAACACAAAGCCAAGGGAATGGCCAAGAGAATGGGCAAGGAACACAAAAATAGGAGGACAAGAGAATGTAATAGTGAAAACAGTGCAAGACCAGAGACAAGCAAGACACAGAACAAAGAGGATAGGCAGCCTTCTGTGGGCAACATGAAGCGCAATTCAGAGCTCTGGGGGAAACCTATTGTGCCGGGCTCTGGAATGGGTAAACGCTGGCGGGTGTGCATCGCCCTTACCAGCTGTGCGGACAATGACCAGTCAGCAAAGTGAGGTTCCGGGCATGCCGGGAAATGCACATTCCACTTCCTGCTGTTCCACCGAGACCAAC
>NW_011142988.1:0-510 GCF_000146605.3 Meleagris gallopavo
TTGCACAGAGAAATGCCCTTTTGGTGCATGTTGCCAACCTCTCACTCGGCCATGTAGACCAATAGTAGTATGGAGGTTGGAGATCTTCCTGCTCTGGATTGGTTCCTTTTGTTGCCTCTTGGTGGGCTGTTTTCTCCAATCTTCAGGCCTGTAAGATCTGCCAATGCTTGCAGAGTCTCAATTTAGTCTGTCTTTCTTCCTTATCTTGCAGTTAGCGTAAGCTCTGTGGCCTTCCTTCCTTGCAGCTGGGTGAAAGTCCAGCAGTCTGTGTCCTTAGGCTTCAGCAAATTTAACTGCATCTTCTAAGCAAGTTCTGTGCAAGATTATTCTATTCAAGTAGCACAACAACTTAGAGAACAAGAAGAGCCTTATGAATATAGAATCATAGAATAGAATCATAGAATGGTATGGAGTGGAAGAGACCTTTAAGATGAGCTAGTTTCAAACCCAAGCTATAGGCAGGGATACCTCCCTCTAGATCAGGTTGCTCAAAAGTCCTATCCAGCCTGG
>NW_011142989.1:0-738 GCF_000146605.3 Meleagris gallopavo
GAATTCAAATATTTTGATCAAAACTATGAACAAAGTTTTCCTACCAAGTGAGCAGTTACTCTGCATTCTCCCATCTGTAGAGCAACGGAGCATGGTGCCCACCACACGGCCTCCTACTACGATGACACGTACATCCTTGCCATGGGACTCTTTAACATATTTTTGAAATAAATATGGGGCGTCATGACGGATCAAATGGCTCAGGTCTGCCAGATGGTGCTTGTCTCGTGCCAGGAACACAGCTTTGCCTGTATAAAAAAAGGATGCATTGTAGGATTGGAAGAAGCTACTAATTTGTGTTGAGTCAGTGATTCAACACAGAGAAGTAAAACCTCTGACCACTATGTTGCTCATTCTTATATGCACTACCTGTAGCTTAAGTGCATTTACAAATTCTTCTGTGCACATTAACATTCCAGTGCTTCAGTGCTTCTAAGCATTCAAGTACTGAAAGATAGAGGAGCCATGAGAAGAGTATAAAATAATAAAATAAAGTAAACAAACAAACCAAAGACTTTAGATAAAGGAGATGTTTTGCAATTTCAGTTTGTTTGGGTGGTAAAGTTAACAAGTCCTTAATGAGAGAAAAGGCAAAAATACTACAAAACAGTAGACATTTAATTAGACCCATAGCCTACATGTTTGATACGGCAAGAACTAACCACATGGAAACTGCTAAACAACAGGTTGCTAGGAGCTCTGAAATGACTAGTGTGTTATTGCAAAGCTGCTTCACTA
>NW_011142990.1:0-589 GCF_000146605.3 Meleagris gallopavo
ATGGTATTTCACAAGTCGAGGCAGTCAGGTCAAGTCCCTGGTGAGGAGAAAAAGGTGACAGCACACCTCTTAGGAAGGATAGAAAGTGTGACGCGGGGAACTACCAGCATGTCAGTCTCACCTCTGTGCTGGTCACGGATCATGGAGCAGATCATCCTGGAAGTGACTCTCAAGCACACATTCCAGTGCGTCACCACCCTGTGCGTGAAAAGCTTCCTCCTAATAACCAACCTAAACCTCCCCTGTCTCACTTGAAAACCATTTCCCCTTGTCCTATCGCTATCCACCCTCCTAAACAGCCGTTGCCCCGTCCTGCTTATGCGCTCCCTTCGAGTCTTGGAAGGCTGTCATGAGCTATCTCCAGAGCTTTCTCTTCTCCCACAGAAACAATCCCAGTTCCCTCAACATTTCTTTCTAAGAGAGGTGCTCCAGCCCTCTGATCATCTTTGTGGCCCTTCTCTGGACCTGCTCCAAAAGCTCCACATCATTCCTGTGCTGGAGCCCAGGCCTGGACGCAGTGCTGCACATGGGGCCGCACCAGAGCCGAGTCGAGGGGGACAATCACCTCCCTCTCCCTGCTGGTCGCTCC
>NW_011142991.1:0-602 GCF_000146605.3 Meleagris gallopavo
AAGCAAGAACCTTCCTCTGTATACCATATCATTTGTACATTTCACTATTTCAGAAGACAATGGATAAATAATGAGTAAATACATCAAACAAGTGCCATTTGTACCAGTAAATCTTCAAGTAGGGTTTTCATATGCAACATCAATAACCTATGTATAAACAACAAAATATGTTGTTTCAAATATTGCCTCCTTTCCTGATTACTATGCAGACTTATCTCCAAAACTGCTTGGAAGCACCAACCACAGAGAAATATCTTATCACAAAGGAACCAAACTGTAAGTTTCTCAACCCACTGTTTGTCAAAAAATCTTATGGCTATTTACTACTCCTATTTTATTATGGTAAAATGTTATCTGGATATTCTGAAAGAGTGAGAGAAATGTAAAGTTACTGTGTAACACAACATTTCTCCACAAAATAGAATGGAGCCCAGAATGTTCAGTTACCTGTTCTTTGCCTTAAAGACATTATTGTGAGAGAAGTACAGAGATCCTACTATACCAGCTGACTCCCTGTTTCTATTCCATATTTGCTTTATGTGATCCACAGCTGAAAAGGTGAAGACTGACCCATCAGCTTCTCAATGAGTGCAAGCACCTAC
>NW_011142992.1:0-403 GCF_000146605.3 Meleagris gallopavo
CAAGGTCTGGGAGAAGCACGGAGACTCCCAGATCCCAGCGAGATCAACAGGGAGCCCTATGGGCACTCTCCCATGATCCCAGCAATGCGGAGAATTCGTGACAAGGACAGAAACGACCTCATGTTGTCACACTGGAATATTTCCTGGCCAAGGGATGTGAGAAGCACCAGGCAGCAAAGGCTCCAGGCAAGAGGTGACACATTCAGTAATGTTGGCACTGTTCCGGGCATGCCAGGCATCTGGCCCAAGACATCATGGGCTAGTGACTGGTTTCTTGACTCTGGTGACACCCGAACGCGGCCTGTTAGCTGCCAGTTATACCAGAGGAGTCCAGTAATGAGAGCGACAGTGATGAGGACATGCAGGATGCCAGAGACATTGCGGTGAGAGATGAGGGCATGCA
>NW_011142993.1:0-631 GCF_000146605.3 Meleagris gallopavo
GTACAGTAACTTGGAGAGATGCTTGACCTTCACCACTACAGCAGAAAGAGAGAGAGAACTTGATTAGAAGTAGTCAGAAGTTTCCAAAGATCTCTGAAAAAGGCAGGCAGAGGCTATTACCAACCTGACAGAGACCAAATCCCAAATCCAAGTTTCTGGGAAATATGTCCGTGGTTTGGGCTTCTCTGTGTCAGCTGACTGAGGTACAAGATTGGCATGAATAACATAACTGTCTGCAGAAAAGCAAGTAATACATCAGAAAACAGTATAAGTCACAACAGGTGAAATTACTTCTTCATTCATAGGCAATCTAGCACAAACCATAAATTATCTGTGTATACAGGGTTAGCTTTTCAGTATGTCACAGAGCCTGTATCTTTAGGGAAAACGATTTTAGGGAGAGAGAGGTGAATGGATTTGGTCTGAGGCACAGACTGACAAACCCAGCAAATTATGGTGTGGAATATGAAGGAGACAGAATACTTAATTGGAGTCACACCATTTTAAGAAATCTGTGAATATAATTGTGGAGACAAGCTACATTTTCTGTGAAGACTACAGAACCCAAGGACAGCTAATAAGGGACATAGATTTGAGCTTTTAACTATTATTGATTAACTGGGTTACCTAG
>NW_011142994.1:0-529 GCF_000146605.3 Meleagris gallopavo
AACTATGCTACTCTCTCCCAGAAAGAGCACTTTTCTGACAAGTACCTTCCCTTTTCTCTCAAAATACTGCTAGACACTCCTCAAGAGGACATTTCCTCCCATCTACACCCCGTTTTCTCCCCAAAGGACCCCTTTCACACCAAAAATACCACACTTGCCCTCCAAGAGAAGTCAGTCTTTCCCACAATTGTCCACTTTCTCCCACGTACTTGTCATTTCTCCCAGAAATACCACATTTCACTTGGAAATTGGGCCTGTTCTTCCAAAAGATGATATTTTCTCCCAGGCATACCTGTTTTCTTCAATCAACTCACGTTTCTCCCAAAAGACTAGATGACAAGACCAAATAGGACACTTGCAACCAAGGATAGGACATCTTCTCCCACAAATACCACTTGTCTCCCTAGGATAGGACATTTTCCCTAAATGCTATGGCAGTTTGCTAAGAATACTCCTTTCTTCCCTAAATGGGACATATGCACCCACAAAGACCACGACTCCGAGAAATTCCTCCCAGTTCCTCCCAATT
>NW_011142995.1:0-759 GCF_000146605.3 Meleagris gallopavo
TGACTCTGAGGATTCTACACTTCTGTGATATCTAGGCCAAATGTTTGTGTGTTTTAACTACCAAGAATGAGTGCTACAGTTACACACAGTCTCTCTCCCACTTGTCTGTGACTGTATTATAGCTCACCTTTTGTACTCACAGTTTTACAGGGGCAGACAACCCTCACATCGGCCTCTAAGTGCTACATCATCATTACTGCTTCATATTCCTCAGAGAGCTCTATGGGAGCTCATTTAACTCCTTTAACACTGTTTGGCATCGTGTGGACAATTTTTAATGCACATATTCATTTACTGTTCCCTATGCTTTTTCTAAAACTATCGTACTTTACAGATGGGGCAGAGAAAGCAAACTAAACTATTTGCTTTAAGGGCCATGGAACTGACTATTTACAAGGTGAAACCATTCTGTTTTCCACTTACCCCTTCTTTGAAAGGATGGAGATTATTTCATTCAACAGTCGGTCTGGATTCAGTAGTTGAGTCCTGGGAACATTACAGTGTGCCTAAAAGCAGACAGCTCATTAAAAAAAAATAAAATAGAATCATAGGATATATCTTTTTCCAAAACTGAAGATGTTACGGAAACTTTTCATGCTGAAAACTGCAGAACATCTAACCATACAGACAAAGGCTTCAGCTCCCCAGTACGATCATCGTTAAAGACACTGGAATAATAGCAGGAACACTAACCAACAACTTCTGGACAATTAATAGCAAAGCACGTGCAAGTTCTAAACCAGCATAAAATCCAAAGCA
>NW_011142996.1:0-403 GCF_000146605.3 Meleagris gallopavo
GTCTGCACACAGGACGGGTGGGTGTCCGCACCGAGCTGGGGGGAGGAAGGCTGCCATCATCGTTCTGGGGGGATGCTCTGCTATTCCAGAAGCGGCGAGTGCTCTGGACAGCTGCAAAAGGGAGGAGCTGATGCAGTGCACCACTGCCACCGAGCCACCGAACCCAGATGTCTCCAGCAGCCCCCGACACCGCTTCTTCCATCACAGAGCTGCCTGACTCCCCCAGGGCCAGCCGGGAGCTCAGCAACGAGACAGATGCTGAACCTGGGCTCCTCAGCAACTCACCTGGGCAGCAGACAGCATCCCCTGAGCTGCCCGTGCCAAGCCCAGGCTGCCCCTGCACCTCCATCGCCCAGCACCGCACACCTGATGGCAGAGGCGCAGCGGAGGCAGCCCCGGGTGA
>NW_011142997.1:0-645 GCF_000146605.3 Meleagris gallopavo
CCTCACCGTGGCCTGTGCTCTCTGTTGCAGACTGAGACCAAGGGGAAGCCCGTGCTGGTCCGTGACGAGTCATCTCTTAATACTCCAGCTATTGCTGCTGCCCATGTCATTAAGAGATACGTCGCCCAGGCACCGGATGGAACTCTCCTTTGAGGTAAGCAGTTCAAGGCGTTCCTTGATGCCATGTACAGAAGAGCATCAGGTGTGAAGGTATCAGCAATATTGTCTGACACCTTCAGAATGTTTGGTGAGGTGAAGCCCAGAAGATATGGTTCCAGATTAGACTTGCAGTGGGTTGGATGCAGGGAGGAGTTCAGCCATCTCTAAAATATGGCTTTGTTTGGCATTTGAATCTTCTGATCAAACAGATACTGCCCAGTATTGTAGCCTGGTCCCTGAGCAACAGCAGACCAGTGTACGGAGTGTGTAGATCTGTTCAGGAAGCCCTGCAAACTTATGTCTGTGGTTTCACTGGAACTCTTCCATACCCTGCTGCTTTAGAGAACCATTTCAAACTGAGCAGCTGTATTCTGTGTGTTGTGTAAGGTAGTGACTCTCCTACCTCCAAGTTCAGTTGTACACCGGCAAATGCCTTGAGAGCTGCACTGGTGCAATTGCTCTCCAGCTTGACAGTATTTGGCAGTG
>NW_011142998.1:0-1010 GCF_000146605.3 Meleagris gallopavo
CCAAATTTTCCAAGTGAAATGTGGTATTTCTGGGAGAAAAATGACAAGTACGTGGGAGAAAAAGTGGACAATTGTGGGAAAGACTGACTTCTCTTGGAGGGCAAGTGTGGTATTTTTGGTGTGAAAAAGGGGTCCTTTGGGGAGAAAAACGGGGTGTAGATGGGAGGAAATGTCCTGTTGAGGAGTGTCTAGCAGTATTTTTGAGAGAAAAAGGGAAGGTACTTGTCAGAAAAGTGCTCTTTCTGGGGAGAGAGTAGCATAGTTGGTTGGAAAATGCCACCCATTTGTGAGAAAGCTGCTTTGTTTCCGGGAGAAAATAGCATTCTTTTGGGGAGAAGATGTCCTCTTTTGGATGGAAAAGTAGTATTTGTGGGAGAAGCTGTCCAACGTTTGGGCCCAAGGTAGCATTACTGGGAGGTAATGTCATTGTATTGGGGAAGGGAGGTATTTCTGGGAGAGAATGTGTTCTTTTGGAAGCCAACGGTGTACTTTGGGGGAAAAGACGGCCTTTCTGGGAGAAAGTGTCCTAGTTTGGGGAGAAACTGTCATAGTGCGGAGTGTGGTGTAGCAGATTAGGGGGAATTGGGAGGTATTCCTAAGAGAACTGTCATTTCTGGGAGAAAAGGTCTTATGTGGGGGGAAAAGGTGAGGAATGTGTGAGAAAGCTGGTGTTTCTGGGAGTAAATGCCATCTTTTGGGGGCTAGAAATGGTCTTTCTGGTGGGATGTGCCACATCTTTGTGAGGCAATCGGTGTTTGTGAGGGCCAATGGCATATATTCTGGATCGAAATGGTCTTTCCGCAGTAAAATGCCAAAAGTCTGGGAGTAAGTGTCATCATGAGGAATGTAATGGAGTGTAATTGGGAGGAATTTCTCGGAGTCGTGGTCTTTGTGGTGCATATGTCCCATTTAGGGAAGGAAAGGAGTATTTCTTAGCAGAACTGCCATAGCATTTAGGGAAAATGTCCTATCCTTGGGAGACAAGTGGTATTAGTGGGAGAAGATGTCCT
>NW_011142999.1:0-581 GCF_000146605.3 Meleagris gallopavo
CTGCACGCTAATGAACTCTCGGGGGTGTAATGAACATGTATCCGAATTCCGGGAAAACTATTGATTATAGATTAGTTTGGCCTATATCTCTAGCACGATTTTTCCAGATGCTGCGCAGGTTAGGTGGATCTATTCCCCTTGCACCTGGTGCCTGCGCAGCACTGAATAACCCATACCTGCTTTGTAATCTTACTTGGGTTAGAGTTTGGTTCCGCACGTCACAACCTTTAGGTTTGTTTAGTTTGACTCCGCTTTAGGCAGGGACACCTCCAGCAGACTGGGCTGCTCACAGCTCCATGCAGCCTGGCTTTCAATGCTTCCAGGAAGGGGGCACCCACAACCTCGCTGGGCAACCCGTTCCAGTATCTCACCACCCTCACAGTAAAGCATTACTTCCTAGTATCTACCCCAAATCTACCCCCTACCAGCTTAAAGCCATTTCCCCTCGCCCCGTTGCAACATGCCCTTATTAAATGTCCCTCCCCAGCTTTCCGTAGCTCCCAATCGAGAGCTGATGGGCCGCTATAATGTCTCCTTGGAGCCTTCTCTTCTCCAGGCTGAACAGCCCAAGGCTGCCTCAG
>NW_011143000.1:0-758 GCF_000146605.3 Meleagris gallopavo
ACAGTCATGAAGGCACTGCCCTGCATCCGGGCCTCTTGCACAAACCTGTGCTCCTTGCTCGGAGCACATGGCTGCACTCTGTGCACCATGTTGCTTGCCACCAGAGAAGGCTCAGGTACCCAACACCATTTTGGCTTCCATCTTGTCTGAGAACTGCTCATGATGCACAGCCCTCATCTTTGCTTTGGTGAGGTGGGGACTGCCATTGCTTCCTCAGTCCCACAGACCCCTTCCCATCCCACACTGCCATGGGAGATCAGGTTCTGGACCACCTGAGGACCCAAACAGCCAGGAGTCTTTGGGTCCTGACAAGATGAGTCCCAGAGTTCCGAGGGAATTCACCGCTGCAGTCACCGAGCCACTCTCCATGGTATTTCACAAGTCGAGGCAGTCAGGTCAAGTCCCTGGTGAGGAGAAAAGGTAGACAGCACACCTCTTAGGAAGGATACAAAGTGTGACGCGGGGAACGTACCAGCATGTCAGTCTCACCTCTGTGCTGGTCACGGATCATGGAGCAGATCATCCTGCAAGTGACTCTCAAGCACACATTCCAGTGCGTCACCACCCTGTGCGTGAAAAGCTGCCTCCTAATAACCAACCTAAACCTCCCCTGTCTCACTTCAAAACCATTTCCCCTTGTCCTATCGCTATCCACCCTCCTCAACAGCCGTTGCCCCCTCCTGCTTATGCGCTCCCTTTGAGTCTTGGAAGGCTGTCATGAGCTATCTCCAGAGCTTTCTCTTCTCCCACACAAACAA
>NW_011143001.1:0-1006 GCF_000146605.3 Meleagris gallopavo
TGAGTGGCTGGATGACTGTGAAGAGGAAAGGGACGTGGGGGTGTTGGTTGATGCTCGGCTGAACACGGGCCAGCAGTGTGCCCAGGTGGCCGTTAGGACCAACGGCATCCTGGCCTGTATTAGAAATAGTGTGGCCAGCAGGAGCAGGGAGGTCATCATCCCCTGTACTCAGTTGTGGTGAGTCTGCACCTCGAGTCCCGTGTTCAGTTTTAGTCCCTGGAGCCCAAAGAAAGACACTGAGACCCTGGAGCATGTCCAGAGAAGGGCAACGAAACTGGTGAGGGGTCTGGAGCACAAGTCTTATGAGGAGCGGCTGAGGGAGCTGGTATTGTTCATTCTGGAGAAGAGGAGGCTCAGGGGAGACCTCATTGCACTCTACAACTGCCTGAAGGGAGGTTGTGGTGAGGAGGGGCTTGGCCTCTTCTCCCAAACAACAAACAGGGCCCAAGGAAATGGCCACAAGCTGTACCAGAGGAGGTTTAGGTTAGACATAAGGAAGGACTCTTTGTCTTGGACAGCGGTCAGACACTGGAATGGCTGCTCAGGGAGGTGGTGGAATCGTTGTCCCTGGCTCTGCTCAAGAGGCGTCTGGATGAGGAGCTGTGAGATATGGTTTAGTGCTTGTGGTAGCAATGGCAGTGGTAGGACTAGATGATCTTGCAGGTCATTTCCAACCTTGTGATTCTGTGATTCTAAAGCTGTAGTCCAACCCATGTGCTGCTGTGTGGCACAAAGCTCTGAGCAGTGTTCTGTACTGTTAGCATAAGGGAGGTCAGCGCCATGCAGTGCGATTTGTTACTGCTAGGTGAGAGGGGACGCGCCTTGGTGAGGAGATGGGCAGTGCTGGAGCTGCCCCTTCTGCTTCTAAGAGTGTGTCCTAAGTGGGATGTGAACACTGCTGCTCTTCCTCACTGCAGGTGCTTGGAGGATCTGAAGGTCTTGCAGATCCAGGATGTCTGTCAGCGACTACCAGGAAATTCTCAAGTACTCTGAATTACATGAAACA
>NW_011143002.1:0-493 GCF_000146605.3 Meleagris gallopavo
CTGCCATAATCAAAGCTATGGTAATGTACATCAACAAAAGCAGAATCAACAAAGGAAGTGTTCTGTTCCAAACTTTGGCTTACGCCATATCTGCGAATATCCTGTACAGTGCTTTTGTAGCTGTGTTACCGAGACCAGCAGAAGTCTTTTTTCTACCTAAACTCATAAATGAACTTAATTTGATTACACACTGGAGGAGGAATTTGTGTTTTTTTATTAGAAATACATAGAGTTTGTATAATAGCTACCATCACTGAGACAGTGGAATAAATAGTTGCAGGTTGATCCTGTGTTGCTTTTTACTCTACGTGTCCAGTATGTTTTCAAATGAATATTGGCGTCTGATAGAATCCAGTAATGTCTATTCCTTCTGTTCCTTTCTTTATTCAGACACTTCATCACTCTCAATCTGTCAGGCTTCCCCTGCCTCATTTCTCATCTTCGCCTCAGCGAGCAGCTTTCTACCTCAGAGTCCTGTGCAGTATGCCTTGAA
>NW_011143003.1:0-879 GCF_000146605.3 Meleagris gallopavo
AGGCCTCACCTGCAGTGCTGCGTCCAGATGTGGAGTCCTCAGTGCAGGGAGACATGGAGCTGTGCGAGTGCATCCAGAGTACAGCCACAAACACGAACCCAAGGATGGAACCCCTCTCCTGTAAGCAAGGAGAGCTGGGCTGTTCAGCCTCCTGGAGAAGTGAAGGCTCCAAGGGAACCTGGTAACAGCCTTTCAATACCTAAAGGAAAGAACAAGGGACAATGGAGGTGAAATCTAAGGAAAATGTCTTGTACAGTGAGGGTGCTGAGGCAGTGGCACAGGTTGCCAGAGACATGGTGGATGTGCTGGCCCTTTCAAGGTGAGCCTGGCTCAGACTCTGAGCAACTTGATCTAGCTGTGGATGGTCAGCATGGGGGAGTCGGATCACATCGCAAACCTACCTGCATACAAGCAGCCCACCAACATGGGGTGCATGATGTTCATTACCTGCTGGACACATCTCACACCACTGACTGGAGGAGCCCAGGCAATCCTTCAACTCCATCAGGCTGCAAAATGAAATCAGAAGAGACGCAGAACATAATTTAAAACACAACAAGGATGCACACAATGCCCTTAAAAACACCGCAAGGATGCAATTAGCACATAGCCCTATTAATGACAGCCATCCAGCTTGAGATCCTCCAGAAAAGCAGAGCTCACAGCTCTGAAAGAAAGCAGGAATCACTCACCCCATTCTAAGGGCTCACCCCACACCCCAAAGGAAGCAGTCTCCAGATTCACATGCTGCTCTTACAGCTAGCAGCCCTTCAGTGCACTTGCGATCCCCCAAAAAGACCAAGATCACAGCCCTGAAACGAAAAAAAGAACCACTTACCCCATTCCAAGGACCAATACTCCCCCACACTCTCAAGTGAA
>NW_011143004.1:0-624 GCF_000146605.3 Meleagris gallopavo
AGACTGGAAAAAAGGTAACATCGTACCCAGACTTCAAAAGGGTAAAAGGAGGACCCAGAGAACTGCCAACCTGTCAGTCTCACCTCTGTGCCAGGAAAATCATGCAACAGATCCTCCTGGAAGCTAGATCTAGACAGGCTGGAGAGTTGGGCAGGGAGGAATTTAATGCGATGTAAGATGGGTAAGCGTAGAGTCCTGCATCTGGACAAAAACAACCCCAGGTACCAGCGTAGGTTGGGACTGAGCTGTTGGAGAGGAGAGCAGGGGAAAGGAAGGGACCTGGGGTCCTGGTGCTCAGCAGGATGACCGTGAGCCAGCACTGGGCCCTTGTGGACAAGAAGGCCAAAGGCATCCTGGGGTGTAATGGAAGGGCTGTGGATAGTAGGGCGAGAGAGGTTCTCCTCTCCCACCACTCGGCCCTGGTGAGACTGCAGCTGGAATATTGTGTCCAGTTCTGGGCCCTTCCATTCAAGAAGGACAGGGAACTGCTTGAGAGAGTGCAGGACAGAGCCACAGAGATGATGCAAGGAGTGGAACACCTCCTTACGAGGAAAGAATGAGGGAGCTGAGTCTCTTGAACTTGCAGGAGACAGAGGGCTCATAAACATTCATGAATGTTTACAA
>NW_011143005.1:0-547 GCF_000146605.3 Meleagris gallopavo
AGCACGGCTGCACAGCAGGTTCCTAATGGTGCGCTCTCCCTGCAGGCAGTCCATGTCATCGCTGAGCGGCCCTTTGCAGGTGGTGCCGGACATTGATGACCAGGTGGCCAACCCTGAACACCCACAGGAGGTACCTGTGTGTGTTGTGTGTGTGTTGTGTGTGTGTGTTGTGTGTGTGTTGTGTGTGTGTTGTGTGTGTGTTGTGTGTGTTGTGTGTGTGTGTGTTGTGTGTGTGTGTGTTGTGTGTGTGTGTGTGTGTGTGTGTGTGTGTGTGTTGTGTGTGTGTGTGTGTGTGTGTGTGTGTGTGTGTGTGTGTGTGTGTGTGTGTGTGTGTGTGTGTGTGTGTGTGTGTGTGTGTGTGTGTGTGTGTGTGTGTGTGTGTGTGTGTGTGTGTGTGTGTGTGTGTGTGTGTGTGTGTGTGTGTGTGTGTGTGTGTGTGTGTGTGTGTGTGTGTGTGTGTGTGTGTGTGTGTGTGTGTGTGTGTGTGTGTGTGTGTGTGTGTGTGTTGTGTGTGTGTGTGTGTGTGTGTGTGTGTGTGTGTGTGTGT
>NW_011143006.1:0-769 GCF_000146605.3 Meleagris gallopavo
TTAGATTTCACCTCCATTTTCCCTTGTTCTTTCCTTGAGGTATTGAAAGGCTGTTACCAGGTTCCCTTGGAGCCTTCACTTCTCCAGGAGGCCGAACAGCCCAGCTCTCCTTGCTTACAGGAGAGGGGTTCCATCCTTGGGTTCGTGTTTGTGGCTGTACTCTGGATGCACTCGCACAGCTCCATGTCTCCCTGCACTGAGGACTCCACATCTGGACGCAGCACTGCAGCTGAGGCCTGACCAGCGCAGAGCAGAGGGATGGGGATCTCCTCCCTTGGCCCGCTGACTGCGCATCTTTGGATGCAGCCCAGGATACGGTTGGCTTTCTGTGCTGGAAGGGCCCACTGCTGGCTTGTGTCCAGCTCCCACCCACCAGTACTCCCAGGCCTTATGGAGCAGGACTACGCTCAGTCCTTTCATCCCCTAGCATGTTTTGGTGGTGGGTGTTCCCTCATCCCAGCTACTGACCCTGCACTTGGATTTGTGCCCACTGCTCAGCCTGTTGAGGTCTCTGTGGATGGCATCCCGTCCCTCTGCTGTGTCACTGCACCCCCACAGCTTGGTGTCCTTAGGGTGCACTCAACCCCACTGTTGATGTCCCTGATGAAGGGGAAACCCAGATGCTTGTCCCAACTGGGCGTAGAAGCCCTTGGGAGCAGCCCTGCGGAGGACTCGGGGGATCCTGGTGGACAAAGAGCTGGACATAAGCCAGTAGTGTGCACTTGCAGCCCAGAAGGCCAACTGTATCCTGGGCTGCATTCAAAGAGGA
>NW_011143007.1:0-604 GCF_000146605.3 Meleagris gallopavo
AAAAGAGTATTTTCCATAAAAATTCCAGAAAACAAATGTTTTATTTGTGGAAATAGCCTTGGGATTAGAGTGGAAAAATACTCCTATACTTTCTGTTTTAAAACACTTAAAAAAAAATTAAACAAAACAAAATACTGTAGTATTAAAATGTATCTATGAAAGAGTATTTTTAAAATCAATAAAAATGACTAAGAAACCTCATTAATTCTACTTAGTATTCTTAGTACTTTGCAAGTATTTAGAAATCCAAACTGTGAAGAATTATTTGTTTCATCATCATTCACATCTCAGTTGCCACCATAAGATTAAGTCTATCTGAGAACAGAGTTAAAAAAAAATGTAAAAAAAAAATCTTCTATATAATGAGAAGAAGAATAAGGATTATTAAAAAATATAAAAAATATAAAAGAAAAAAAAAAGGAATATTATATGTTGCATTAAACAAATCCAAAATTGGAGTGTGGAATACCATGGAAATGGTCTTCCTTCAAAATCAAGGTCAACGTTTCATCAGGGTCCAAGTGGCCTAAACCAATAAACTGTGTCAGTTTCAACACCAAGGAAGTGGTGTGTCCATCTGTTCCAGATTTCCAGGCTGCCACTT
>NW_011143008.1:0-451 GCF_000146605.3 Meleagris gallopavo
CAGGGTGGTGACGCACTGGAATGTGTGCTTGAGAGTCACTTCCAGGATGATCTGCTCCATGATCCGTGACCAGCACAGAGGTGAGACTGACATGCTGGTAGTTCCCTGCGTCACACTTTCTATCCTTCCTAAGAGGTGTGCTGTCACCTTTTTTTTTCCTCACCAGGGACTTGACCTGACTGCCTCGACTTGTGAAATACCGTGGAGAGTGGCTCGGTGACTGCAGCGGTGAATTCCCTCGGAACTCTGGGACTCATCTCGTCAGGACCCAAAGACTCGTGGATGTTTGGGTCCTCAGGTGGTCCAGAACCTGATCTCCCATTCCATGAGGAAGCAATGGCAGTCCCACTCACCAAAGCAAAGATGAGGGCTGTGCATAATGAGCAGTTCTCAGACAAGATGGAAGCCAAAATGGTGTGGGTAGCTGAGCCTTCTCTGGTGGTAAAGCAAC
>NW_011143009.1:0-528 GCF_000146605.3 Meleagris gallopavo
GCAGTGCAGTTTGTGTTGGCTGGAGGAAAAGCACAACATTTCAGAGCGGAAAGGCAAATTTAAGAAACGACGCTTGAAGACGTGAAGGTGGTGGTTGACTGAGCTAAGGTCTTCTTCCAGTCAGATGCTCTTCAAATAGTTCCAGATTTCTCTGTGCAAGAGGCTGATGGCAGAGGCCTTCCACGGAAGCGCAGCCTTGCGGAGAGGCTGAGGAAGAAGGCAGATCTTGAGCAGACACCAAGGAGAGGCACAGATGTAAGACAGGCATCAGGACTTCTGTACTGTCCTCTGGCTGCCGCCTCTTGCCTTCTGCAGGCCTTCTTTGACACCTACGCAGCTTGAGTGAGGCCGCATCAGTGTGAAACACCGGTAAGCTATGGAGCTGTGAAGGGGAGCTGTGGGCTCCGGTACCTCAGGAGGGGATGTGCGTGCTCTTTAATGTGCGTGCAGTCTGCTTGTGCTATGGCAGAAGGGCTTTGACAGCTGGGACCGTGTTTGTGTTGTCAGGACAAGTGGGTATCAACACTT
>NW_011143010.1:0-454 GCF_000146605.3 Meleagris gallopavo
TTAGGTAGAAAAAAAGACTTCTGCTGGTCTCGGTAACACAGCTACAAAAGCACTGTACAGGATATTCGCAGATATGGCGTAAGCCAAAGTTAGGAACAGAACACTTCCTTTGTTGATTCTGCTTTTGTTGATGTACATTACCATAGCTTTGATTATGGCAGTAAGGTTTCCTGGGCCATTGGTCAGAGTGCAGAGCGTCCAGCTCCTTCGAAGCGTCCGTCCGCTCACACGTACAACCAGCCTGGCTGAGTAAACTACGCTGAGCTGAAATAGAACAGAAATCAGAAGAAAATAATTGCATCTTAGTAATTGCATCTGGGACTAAGAGTGGATCCAGCTGTGCTGAGGAACCTTACCTCTGTGGTTGGAAGAGTTCAGACAGCCATGGGGTTCGCTCTGATCCTCACGACACAGCAGGAGAGCTGTGTGCTGTAGGTGTGTGTAACCTGTCCTC
>NW_011143011.1:0-519 GCF_000146605.3 Meleagris gallopavo
GCAACTGCAACTGCTCATAACTAATAATCAAGATTATATCTTTCGTGACATAAGCAGCTCACTTCTGCTTGGTGGCAATGACAGCCCATTCCCATTGCATCCCTTCGTGTCACAGCTGGCTTTCTGACAGCCTCCTGGATGATTCCCCCAAAAGCACCCTGCACTTATTCTGAAGAGTGAAAGAAAGGAAGGTTCATGGAAACAGGCACTCAAGGCTTGCAAGAGATGCAGTGCTCCAGATCAGAGATAGGGACCATCACAGTGCCAGAGCACACTTTATCACTAAAGGAAACATTTGAGAGCACATTCACAACCTCTGCATAAGCTGTAACGATTCAGCATCTTTAGCTTTATCATTCAGTTGGAGAAGGCAGATGCTCTCACACATCAGTCAGCAAGCAACTTGGAGGAGCCAGCCCTCTGGTTTGTACAGTGACAGACATCATTGCTGCCGGCTCTGACACCTTACCAGGAGATGCTTCACTTTAGTAACGTGGACTTCATTCCTTCCATCAGCAG
>NW_011143012.1:0-442 GCF_000146605.3 Meleagris gallopavo
GAATTTCATTACAGTTTAGTCAGCATCTCCATTTAATTTTCTAGATTTCCCTTTACTCACTTCATGCTTTTCTGTGTGTAGGTACATGTGCACATGTGCACCAATACATACATGAACCTAATATATTGGATAAACCTACATTCACTAGGTTCGCAGAAATAAGTATAACTACGCATTATAATTCATTGCAAAAATATTTTTGCATTTATTCCAGACATTTGGACATCCAATACTCTCATCAGTTTTCTTGTAAGACACATCATTATAGAAGTATTTTTTGTTGCTATGTATATTCATCTCTAACTCCACTGTGTATCATCCATATCACCAAATGTCCTTGTGAAACCTGGACTGTGCAAAAGAATTAGCTCATGTGTAGAATAGCAAGGTTTTGACAAGGGTAGAGGAAAGTAGAAATTATTATGAATTATTACAATTAGTT
>NW_011143013.1:0-592 GCF_000146605.3 Meleagris gallopavo
CTCCATGATCCGTGACCAGCACAGAGGTGAGACTGACATGCTGGTAGTTCCCCGCGTCACACTTTCCATCCTTCCTAAGAGGTGTGCTGTCACCTTTTTTCTCCTCAGCAGGGACTTGACCTGACTGCCTCGACTTGTGAAATACCATGGAGAGTGGCTCGGTGACTGCAGTGGTGAATTCCCTCGGAACTCTGGGACTCATCTCGTCAGGACCCAAAGACTCGTGGATGTTTGGGTCCTCAGGTGGTCCAGAACTTGAACTCCCATGGCAGTGTGGGATGGGAAGGGGTGTGTGGGACTGAGGAAGCAATGGCAGTCCCCACCTCACCAAACCAAAGCAATGATGAGGGCTGTGCATCATGAGCAGTTATCAGACAAGATGGAAGCCAAAATGGTGTTGGGTACCTGAGCCTTCTCTGGTGGTAAGCAACATGGTGCACAGAGTGCAGCCATGTGCTCCGAGGAAGGAGCACAGGTTGTGCAAGAGGCACGGATGCAGGGCAGTGCCTTCATGACTGTATTGTGTCCAACAGGTGGCAGCAGAGCTGCGGTGCTCCCAAGTGCCGTAACAACTGCCCGGAGAGATGTGTTG
>NW_011143014.1:0-648 GCF_000146605.3 Meleagris gallopavo
CGGCACTTGGGGAGCACCGCAGCTCTGCTGCCACCTGTTGGACACAATACAGTCATGAAGGCACTGCCCGTGCATCCGGGCCTCTTGCACAAACCTGTGCTCCTTGCTCGGGAGCACATGGCTGCACTCTGTGCACCATGTTGCTTACCACCAGAGAAGGCTCAGCTAACCCAACACCATTTTGGCTTCCATCTTGTCTGAGAACTGCTCATTATGCACAGCCCTCATCTTTGCTTTGGTGAGGTGGGGACTGCCATTGCTTCCTCAGTCCCACACACCCCTTCCCATCCCACACTGCCATGGGAGATCAGGTTCTGGACCACCTGAGGACCCAAACATCCACGAGTCTTTGGGTCCTGACGAGATGAGTCCCAGAGTTCCGAGGGAATTCACCGCTGCAGTCACCGAGCCACTCTCAAAGGCTCAATTCCAGAAGTCGAGGCAGTCAGGTCAAGTCCCTGGTGAGGAGAAAAAGGTGACAGCACACCTCTTAGGAAGGATAGAAAGTGTGACGCGGGGGAACTACCAGCATGGCAGTCTCACCTCTGTGCTGGGTCACGGGATCATGGAGCAGATCATCCTGGAAGTGACTCTCAAGCACACATTCCAGTGCGTCACCACCCTGTGCGTGAAAAGCTTCCTCCTAAT
>NW_011143015.1:0-794 GCF_000146605.3 Meleagris gallopavo
GGACACAAGCCAGCAGTGGGCCCTTCCAGCCCAGAAAGCCAACCGTATCCTGGGCTGCATCCAAAGATGCGCAGTCAGCGGGTGAAGGGAGGAGATCCCCCATCCCTCTGCTCTGCGCTGGTGAGGCCTCAGCTGCAGTGCTGCGTCCAGATGTGGAGTCCTCAGTGCAGGGAGACATGGAGCTGTGCGAGTGCATCCAGAGTACAGCCCACAAAACACGGAACCCCAAGGGATGGAACCCCTCTCCTGTAAGCAAGGAGAGCTGGGCTGTTCAGCCTCCTGGAGAAGTGAAGGCTCCAAGGGAACCTGGTAACAGCCTTTCAATCCCTAAAGGAAGAACAAGGGAAATGGAGGTGAAATCTAAGGAAAATGTCTTGTACAGTGAGGGTGCTGAGGCAGTGGGCACAGGTTGCCAGAGACATGGTGGATGTGCTGGCCCTTTCAAGGTGAGCCTGGCTCAGACTCTGAGCAACTTGATCTAGCTGTGGATGGTCAGCATGCGGGAGTCGGATCACATCGCAAACCTACCTGCATACAAGCAGCGCACCAACATGGGGTGCATGATGTTCATTACCTGCTGGACACATCTCACACTACTGACTGGAGGAGCCCAGGCAATCCTTCAACTCCATCAGGCTGCAAAATGAAATCAGAAGAAATGCAGACCATTATTTAAAACACAACAAGGATGCACACAATGCCCTTAAAAACACCCACCGCATGGATGCAATTAGCACATAGCCCTATTAATTACAGCCATCCAGCTTGAGATCCTCCAGAAAAGCAGAGCTCAC
>NW_011143016.1:0-448 GCF_000146605.3 Meleagris gallopavo
GGGCTGTGTACCGAGGGCTCACTTTGTGGATTGCACAGTGGGCCACCCAAGAATGGACTGTCCGTGCCCGGCCGATCTGGGGCAAGGACATGTGGTTAGACATATGGAATACAGTCAAACACAGGACTGTACGTGTCTACCATGTTTCTGGTCATCGGCCCCTACAGTCACCGGGAAATGATGAAGCCGACACGCTGGCCCGAGTTCGATGGATTGAGAATTCACCATCCGAGAACATCGCCCGTTGCTTACATCAGAAGCTACGGCGTGCGGGACAAAAGGCAATGTGGGCAGCTGCTAAAGCATGGGGACTGCCCATACAGCTAGCTGACATCGTCCAGGCATGCCGGGATTGCGACGCTTGCTCCAGATGAGACCGAGACCGCTGCCCGAACAACAGCCCATCTTGCTAGAGGACATAATCCTCTCCAGCGATGGCAGGTCGATT
>NW_011143017.1:0-692 GCF_000146605.3 Meleagris gallopavo
CGGGGGCTACGCCGCGACGAGTAGGAGGGCCGCTGCGGTGAGCCTGGAAGCCTGGGGCGCGGGCCCGGGTGGAGCCGCCGCAGGTGCAGATCTTGGTGGTAGTAGCAACTATTCAAACGAGAGCTTTGAAGGCCGAAGTGGAGCAGGGTTCCATGTGAACAGCAGTTGAACATGGGTCAGTCGGTCCTAAGCGATAGGCGAGCGCCGTTCTGAAGGGACGGGCGATGGCCTCCGTTGCCCTCGGCCGATCGAAAGGGAGTCGGGTTCAGATCCCCGAATCCGGAGCGGCGGAGACGGGCGCCGCGAGGCGCCCAGTGCGGTAACGCAAGCGATCCCGGAGAAGCCGGCGGGAGCCCCGGGGAGAGTTCTCTTTTCTTTGTGAAGGGCCGGCGCCCTGGAACGGGTTCGCCCCGAGAGAGGGGCCCGCGCCTTGGAAAGCGTCGCGGTTCCGGCGGCGTCCGGTGAGCTCTCGCTGGCCCGTGAAAATCCGGGGGAGAGGGTGTAAATCTCGCGCCGGGCCGTACCCATATCCGCAGCAGGTCTCCAAGGTGAACAGCCTCTGGCATGTTGGACCAATGTAGGTAAGGGAAGTCGGCAAGCCGGATCCGTAACTTCGGGATAAGGATTGGCTCTAAGGGGCTGGGTCGGTCGGGCTGGGGCGCGAAGCGGGGCTGGGCGCGCGCCGCGGCTGG
>NW_011143018.1:0-487 GCF_000146605.3 Meleagris gallopavo
GGGAACGGCACTGCGTGGCACCGCGCTCTCAGTTACGGCAACGCTGACATTTTTTGCTGCCTTTCTTCTGCCTTCATTCCCAGGGGTCACCGCGCATACCTGAGCAGCGCCCCGCACTACGACTTCCCTCGCTACCGGCAGTTGGTACACGAGGTAACGGCGGCCTTCAGCGGCATCTCCCGCGAGGTGCTGCAGCTCCAGGGCCGCCTGCGGGATGAACTCGGCCGCCCCGACCTGGCCCAGCACCTCACCCGCCTCCAGGAGCGCGAGCAGGAAAAGCTGCAGCTGGTGAGTGCCGGGCACGGGGTTGGGGGGGTCCCGCTGCCACCTGAACGGGGTGGGCTCAGCCCCCGTGAGCGCGTCCCCCTGCAGACAGCACAGCTCCAGCTGGCCCGGCAGCGGGTGCAGGATGAGCCCGGCGTGGACACCAATCAGCAGGAGGTGCGGGAGCTCAAGCACAGGTCGGTGGGCACCCCCTGCTCCCCTC
>NW_011143019.1:0-597 GCF_000146605.3 Meleagris gallopavo
GGGGCTGCAACATCGCTGCGTTTCCACTCTCAGCACTGCTTCACTCCTCCAGAGCCAGGGCCACAGACAAAGCAGCCGCCAGTCAGTCAGCTGGAAAAGCATCCCGGTACTCTGCAAGGGGACAGAGTGCTCTGCTCTGACAGCTCCCCTCAGCAGCCCTGCACTGAAATGCTTTGTGGGCTTCCTTCCAGCAAGCTGCTGAGGACAGAGGCAGTCACATCAGCTGCCTCTGCATTAACTGGGAGATGATTTTATGTTCATCCCTGGTCAACACAACAGGGGCTGCTTTCTTTAACATCTTTATTACACCTTCTTAGCTGAGTATAACTTTTCTAAAACAATTCTCAGCACTACGAAAGATAATATTCAAGACATTACAGCTATACGGAATGGAGACATTCCAAATGAATTAAATACAATTTAAAGAAAAGAAACAACCAAAACCCAAGAAGACTGCTTCCTTCAAAAGTCAGAGGATTCTGACGAGGAGAAACAGCAAAACTAAGCCTGCCATCGTCACGTCATTGCCATCAGGGCTCCAACTAAGGCAGCCAGCTGCCCAGGGAAGAACTTCTATGAGATGCTGCTCAGTGACGG
>NW_011143020.1:0-401 GCF_000146605.3 Meleagris gallopavo
GAGCCGGTCAATGAGCTTGCACAATTTAGCCAAGGCGACGAGGGAAAAGTCCAGGGGACAAATGCCACCTTTAGGGATTGTTTTGGAATGCTTGGACTGGGTGAAAATTACATCTGATGGACAAGAGTAAGCAATACGATACTATGAGCTCCGCCAGCCAGCACTTCTCAAGCCCTCACTGCCCACCCGTCTCTCCCACACTGTCTCAGCTTACCTACAAGACGCTGCACAAGAGGATGCAAAAACAAAGGTACTCAGTTGGTGCACAAGTGCAACAAGCGAGCTACTCAGTCAGAGCTCAAGCGCTCCAATGAAGGGACGCAGCACGCACTGCTCCTGCCCTCATTCCCAGCCGCTTATGACATCATAGGGGCCACCAGGCTGCTCCACCATGATGGACA
>NW_011143021.1:0-512 GCF_000146605.3 Meleagris gallopavo
GACATTTATGTGCACCACCAGTATCCAGCCCGTGGGAATTCCAAATCTGCATTTTGGGGACCCCCAATCTTCAAATCTACGCCCCCAGACCCACAGAAGCCCTCCAAGCCTTAATCAGCCCCCAGACCCCATAGGCCCCCACAGCTCTAGCAGAGGGACCTCAAATGCACTCACAGAGAAGTCCAGTGTCTAACCTATGGGGACCTCAACACAAAGGCCGTCTAGTCCCCCAATCTCTAAATATATCCAGACCTTAAGGGCACCCTGAAACCACAGCTGGACCCCAAATATCCACCGTGTAGAACCCAAATTTGAGCCCCTCTCCCAGAAATTCAGATCCACCCTCATGGACACCCCTTCCCTCCTTCCTCACATACCTACTCCAGAGGCCCACCCCAAACTGAAGCATCCTGTGGACCTCCATGGTTGCAACCCAAACCTCTATCTCCAGGTGCCCCAAGGGACAGCGAGGGCTGACCTACGCTGAGGTGCCAGCTGTCATCCCGTGCTCC
>NW_011143022.1:0-434 GCF_000146605.3 Meleagris gallopavo
TGCATTCAAAGAGGAGCGACCAGCAGGGAGAGGGAGGTGATTGTCCCCCTCGACTCGGCTCTGGTGCGGCCCCATGTGCAGCACTGCGTCCAGGCCTGGGGCTCCAGCACGGGAATGATGTGGAGCTTTTGGAGCAGGTCCAGAGAAGGGCCACGAAGATGATCAGAGGGCTGGAGCACCTCTCTTAGAAAGAAATGTTGAGGGAACTGGGATTGTTTGTGTGGGAGAAGAGAAAGCTCTGGAGATAGCTCATGACAGCCTTCCAAGACTCGAAGGGAGCGCATAAGCCAGGAGGGGGCAACGGCTGTTTAGGAGGGTGGATAGCGATAGGACAAGGGGAAATGGTTTCAAGTGAGACAGGGGAGGTTTAGGTTGGTTATTAGGAGGCAGCTTTTCACGCCCAGGGTGGTGACGCACTGGAATGTGTGCTTGAG
>NW_011143023.1:0-477 GCF_000146605.3 Meleagris gallopavo
AAAAAACCCTCAGAAAACAAAACAACCGCAGGAATCATTGGAAAAAACCCCAATTTGCCCCAAAATTTTCCATGAAAGACGTTTATTTTAAAAAAAAAAAAAATAAAAATTATAAAAAACGCGAACCATTTATTACAAAAACCCGACACATTTCACCCCAAAACGGTGCTGTGGTGGAGAGGGTGTAGCCAACGCAAGCCACGCCCTCATTTGGTGAAAAGCCACGCCCACTACGGGCGGGATCAGGTCGAGACCACGCCCCCACGTGTAGAGTGCATGTATAGGGGGCGTGGCCAAGTCGAACCCCCGCCCCTAATTGGGCGTGGCTACGCCATGTCCCGCCTCCACCGCAGCGCGCTGTACTCGCAGGCGCCCCCTGGCGGCGCGGCGCAGAGCAGCAGCGACTTCCGAGCGGCCGTTCCGAGGCGCGCGGCGCTCAGCAGCGCCCCCAGCGGTAAGGGAGCGGAACTGCGCGGG
>NW_011143023.1:8948-10208 GCF_000146605.3 Meleagris gallopavo
GGGGGCTGGGGGTCCTGTAGGGTCCCTATGGGGTCCCTGCTGTCCCTGTAGGATCCCTGAGATCCCTATGGGATCCCTGATGCCCCTATAGGATCCCTGCTGTCCCTATGGGGTCCCTCATGTCCCTATAGGTTCCTAATGTCCCTATGGGTCCCTATGGGATCCCTGATGTCTCTATGGGTTCCTGCTGTCCCTATGGGATCCCTGATGTCTCTATGGGGTCCCTGCTGTCCCTATGGGTTCCTGATGCCTCTATGGGATCCCTGATGCCCCTATGGGGTCCCTGCTGTCCCTATGGGTTCCTGATGTCCCTATGGGATCCCTGCTGTCCCTATGGGTCCCTATGGGGTCCCTGCTGTCCCTGTGGGGTCCCTGATGTCCCTATGGGTCCCTATGGGTTCCTGATGCCCCTATGGGGTCCCTGCTGTCCCTATGGGTCCCTATGGGGTCCCTGCTGTCCCTGTGGGGTCCCTGCTGTCCCTATGGGTCCCTGAGGCCCTTTTGGGATCCCTGCTGTCCCTATGGGTTCCTGATGTTCCTATGGGGTCCCTGCTGTCCCTATGGGGTCCCTGCTGTCCCTATGGGATCCCTGAGGTCCCTATGGGGTCCCTGAGGTCCCTATGGGTCCCTGCTGTCCCTATGGGATCCCTGAGGTCCCTATGGGGTCCCTGAGGTCCCTATGGGTCCCTGCTGTCCCTATGGGGTCCCTGAGGCCCTTTTGGGATCCCTGCTGTCCCTATGGGTCCCTGCTGTCCCTATGGGGTCCCTGCTGTCCCTATGGGTCCCTGAGGCCCTTTTGGGATCCCTGCTGTCCCTATGGGTCCCTATGGGTTCCTGATGTCCCTATGGGGTCCCTGCTGTCCCTATAGGATCCCTGCTGTCCCTATGGGTCCCTGCTGTCCCTATGGGTCCCTATGGGTCCCTGCTGTCCCTATAGGATCCCTGCTGTCCCTATGGGATCCCTGCTGTCCCTATGGGTCCCTATGGGATCCCTGCTGTCCCTATGGGGTCCCTGCTGTCCCTATGGGTCCCTGCTGTCCCTATGGGTCCCTGCTGTCCCTATGGGTCCCTATGGGGTCCCTGCTGTCCCTATGGGGTCCTGATGTCCCTATGGGTCCCTGCTGTCCCTATGGGTTCCTGCTGTCCCTATGGGGTCCTGATGTCCCTATGGGTCCCTGCTGTCCCTATGGGTTCCTGCTGTCCCTATGGGTCCCTGCTGTCCCTATGGGCTCCCCGAGGTCCCTCTGGATCCCCGCCGTC
>NW_011143025.1:0-491 GCF_000146605.3 Meleagris gallopavo
GCTCGATGGTGGTACTGGAGGCACGCGGTCGTGAGGTGCCAGTCTGTCCTGTGCTCCATCATCCCATGCAGACCATCACCGGGTGTTGCACGCGATCTGACAGTAACACTGGAACGCTCTGATGGCATTTTGTTCCTTCCGGTGATCCTGAAGGCTCAGAGACTCACGGGGAGAAATACAGATGTCTCAGAGGTACCAGGAGGGGAAGGTCTGCCCTCCAGGGCAAGATACAGGCCGTGTTTCTATCCTGGCCAAACACTTCCACCTGTACAGGGGCACGTCCTGGCCGCCTGTACCACACCTTCTGGCCGGACGTCTGCGGCTGCATAATAATATCAGGCCCCAAAGGAGTGTCCTGATCTGCCACAGGGACGTGATGGGGGTCCCTTTAGCAGTGAAGATCGGAGTGTTGGCCACAACATCAGTAGGCCGTGTAGCTATTACTGGAGGGACTGCTGAGCCTCCACTGGAGGGGAAGACTCTGGACTCTC
>NW_011143026.1:0-348 GCF_000146605.3 Meleagris gallopavo
AATCACTGGAGAGGAATTTATATTTGAATCGGCAGATGAAATGTTCCAAAAACTTGTGATTCATGTGAAACAAGGCTGTTATGAAGGCATAAACAGTTCCATAAAGAAACTGATGCATCTCTTCAGCTAGCTGTCTTCTGGAGCTGTAGCTATTAGGGACATCTCCAGTACAGTCCCAGAATCAAAGAGTCTGGAAGGGAGACCTCTGGAGATCATCTAGTCCAGCCTATGCTAAAACAGGTTGTCTACCTTAAGTAGTGCTGGAAAACATCCAGGGGAGTTTTGAGTATCTCCAGAGAAGGAGACTTCGCAGTCTTTTTGGGTAGCTTGCTGCAGGGCTCTGACACC
>NW_011143027.1:0-717 GCF_000146605.3 Meleagris gallopavo
TCAGCCTCCTTCACTACCTGCGAGTGGGGGGTTTTTTCTGCGCAGTCCTGAAAGGATCTCTCCCCACTTTCTGAAACGCTCTCCCTGAGAGCACTACAGCTGTCGCTCCTCGAACTTGCAAATGCCTTATTAGAGCTTGTTTTCCCTTCCACTCTTTTCCTCTCTGAATGCAGATGTGTAGCAGTGGAAACCTCACTAGCATGAATTGTGGCTCGAAATAAAGGCAGGGACATAGTATTCGGAGGTAGGCGTAGTGCATTCTGCATGTAGAGAAGGCGAAGTGCAAACCGCTCCTTTCCGAAGTGCGCACAGGAGCCCGCTCACTCGTCGGAGAAAAGCAGCCGGCTGAAGTGGCCCGCTCTCGGCAAGCGAGAAACACGAGACCGCTGCTGACGGCTGAAAGCGGCGTTCGGGGATGTACGCGATTTCTCGGCAAGCTCCGGCAAAGTCTCCGGAGCGGTTCAGCGCGAATGCCTCTTTCAGGGCATGAGAGCGACGAAGTGCGATTCCGACGCCGACAAGTGCGAATTCAGCCTCCTGCACTACCTGCGAGTGGGGGGTTTTTTCTCCGCAGTCCTGAAAGGATCTCTCCCACTTTCTGAAACGCTCTCCCTGAGAGCACTACAGCTGTCGCTCCTCGAACTTGCAAATGCCTTATTAGAGAGGGTTTTCCCTTCCACTCTTTCCTGTCTGAATGCAGATGTGTAGCAGTGGAAA
>NW_011143028.1:0-808 GCF_000146605.3 Meleagris gallopavo
CTTTCCAGCTGTTCCGCTGCTAGTCGTACCCTCAGTTACGCTTCCACATACCCTCAGTTACGCTTCCGTATACCGTTAACAATTCCGCTTTCTGCTACCAACCAACCAGTTTGTCCCATTCCCTTCCAAACCCACGAATCAAACGGTACAGTCCTTCAGTTTCCACAAACACCCATGTTTGTGGAGCAATGAACAGAACCAAGAGTTCATGATCAGAACTCTCGGCTATATAAAAACCGGTCCTGTTACTTCATTTCTGTTCCCGCTTTCTTATTCAGTGCTCCTGGTGGAAATACCCAACGAGTTCATCAGCACAGCATCTCTGATAAAGCACATTTTATTCACAGTTGCAATGGCACACAGAAAAACAGGATTACATCGTTTACGCCCCATTACCCGACGCTTCTCTCTTCCTCCCTGGTTCCTCATTGGCTGAGTACTTCAGGTTCACAGTCTTCCCGACGCTCAAATAAATGTACAGATACTGGCTGAACATAAATTGTTAATTCATACAAATAGATATACATAATATATAAATATAAATAATCTCTAATAATATAATATGTGTAGGTAACATATCTATATAAATATACTGCTATCTATGCATTGTATAATATACAAATACTTATACTATATATTATGAGTATTTGTATATTATACAATACGTAGATAATAGTATATATAGAACATATATTTATAATGTAGAAAACAATAATAAAATAGAAAATTACTAATATAGAAAATAATATGTACGTTACAAAATAAACATAATGTATCTATATAATTATATATCGTACATAAAGTAAAT
>NW_011143029.1:0-490 GCF_000146605.3 Meleagris gallopavo
CAAACTCTGCTCTTTAAACCCACAGACTGGTGTGAGCGTCAGGCAAGCTGTGTCCTGACACAGAAAGAACCTTGGTGGTAATTAAAACAAAACAGCAAACATGATTGGGATGACCTCACAGCTGTGTCTCTGTCCTTCAGCCCTGATGTCAGTGCTGGGTGCTGTGAAATTATCAAGGATTTGCAGCATCACTGTCAGCATAATCCTGTGCCCAAGGGCTGGTTCAGAATCAGAATTCTCCTCCAGGAAAGTGGGATAAAACCCTCCAGAAATGGGAATTCTGCCCCTGAACCACGGTGGGCCGGGTGCTGGTTTGGGATGTGGAGCTGGAGATGCGCACACAGGAAGGGGACGTGTGAGTGCTGTAGGGACAGATGTGGTGCTGACGTGGGGCACATGGGAAGGACACACGGACACAGTGAGGACATGGAGAGCGCAGGCACAGGGAGCACGTGTGCACCGTCCCTCTCAGTGGGTGTGGAGGGAGGTG
>NW_011143030.1:0-435 GCF_000146605.3 Meleagris gallopavo
TTTTCTCCCAGAAATATCACATTTTCTCACAGAAATACCGGTTTTCCCTCCGAAAATAGGACATCTTCTCTCAGAAACGGCAGTTTCCCCCCGCAAAATACACCATTTTCACCCAGAAATTGCAGTATTCTCCCCTGAAATATCACGTTTTCTTCCAGAAATAGCATATTTCTCCATGAAATATGACATTTTGGAACAGAAATACCAGTTCCGTCACAACAAAATCAGCGTTTTCTACCAGAAATACCAGTTTTCTCCCGGAATATGGCATTTAACTCTCAGAAATGGCAGTTTTCTCCCCAAAATATGGTATTTTCTCCAACAAGTGACAGTTTTATCACAAAAATACAACATTTTTCCACCACAAATACCAGTTTTCTCCCAAAAACATGCCATTTTCCGCCAGGAACTGCAGTTTCCTCCCACAAGTACCCA
>NW_011143031.1:0-465 GCF_000146605.3 Meleagris gallopavo
ATAGTGAAACAGTGCAAGACCAGAGACAAGCAAGACACAGAACGAAAGAGGATAGGCAGCCTTCTGGGCACCATGAAGCGCAATTCAGAGCTCTGGGGGAACCCTATTGTGCCGGGCTCTGGAATGGGTAAACGCTGGCGGGTGTGCATCGCCCTTACCTGCTGGGCAGACAATAACCAGTCAGCAAAGTGAGGTTCCGGGGCATGCCGGGAAATGCACATTCCAGCTCCTTGCTGTTTCCACAGAGACCAACACATCTCTCCGTGCAGTTGTTACGGCACTTGGGAGCACCGCAGCTCTGCTGCCACCTGTTGGACACAATACAGTCATGAAGGCACTGCCCTGCATCCGGGCCTCTTGCACAAACCTGTGCTCCTTGCTCGGAGCACATGGCTGCACTCTGTGCACCATGTTGCTTACCACCAGAGAAGGCTCAGCTACCCAACGCCATTTTGGCTTCCATCT
>NW_011143032.1:0-571 GCF_000146605.3 Meleagris gallopavo
TTCCAAAAAGAACACATTCTCCCCAAGAAATACCACCCTTCTCCAATACAATGACATTACCTCCCAGTAATGCTACCTTGGGCCCAAACATTGGACAGCTTCTCCCACAAGTACTACTTTTCCATCCAAAAGAGGACATCTTCTCCCCAAAGAATGCTATTTCCTCCCGGAAACAAAGCAGCTTTCTCACAAATGCGTGGCATTTTCCAACCAACTATGCTACTCTCTCCCAGAAAGAGCACTTTTCTGACAAGTACCTTCCCTTTTCTCTCAAAAATACTGCTGGACACTCCTCAACAGGACATTTGCTCCCATCTACACCCCGTTTTCTCCCCAAAGGACCCCCTTTTTCACACCAAAAATACCACACTTGCCCTCCAAGAGAAGTCAGTCTTTCCCACTATTGCCCACTTTTCTCCCACGTACTTGTCATTTTCTCCCAGAAATACCACATTTCCCTTGGAAATTGGGCCTGTGCTTCCAAAAAGATGATATTTTCTCCCAGGCATACCTGTTTCTTCAAACTACCGCACGATTTCTCCCAAAAGACTAGATGACAAGACCAAATTGG
>NW_011143033.1:0-567 GCF_000146605.3 Meleagris gallopavo
TTGTTGTCCCTGATAATTTTAAGGTGAGAAATCAAACTGTTGCAGGATTTGAGTGACCGTCCTCGTGGGTGATGATCAATAAGAATGTAGATTGGATTAACTACATCTGTTATAATCAATGGAAATTTACAAATTATACAATGAGTGCAATAAAGGGGATTGCAGAACAGTTAGATGCCACAAGTAGGATGGCCTGGGAAAATAGGATCTCCAAAGATATGATGCAAGCTGAAGAAAGGGGTGTATATGTAATGCTGGGTACTTTTTGTTGCACCTTCATCCCAATAACACAGTTCCGGATGACAAAATAACTAAGGCATTGCAAGGGCTACCACCCGCTAATAAATTGTCAGAAAAATCAGGAATAGATACTTGCATCACTGGATGGTTGGAGTCCTGGTTTGATGAATGGAAAGGAGTGATTGTATCCACATGTACTTCTTTGATAGCAGTAAAAGGAGCCCTGATGGTCACTGGTTGCTGAGTTATCCCCTGTATGAGGGGACTGGTAGAGTGATTGATCGAGACAGCATTATTGAAGTGAACACCAATGCAGCCACCACATTT
>NW_011143034.1:0-961 GCF_000146605.3 Meleagris gallopavo
GGACAAGAGAATGTAATAGTGAAAACAGTGCAAGACCAGAGACAAGCAAGACACAGAACAAAGAGGATAGGCAGCCTTCTGGGCACCATGAAGCGCAATTCAGAGCTCTGGGGGAACCCTATTGTGCCGGGCTCTGGAATGGGTAAACGCTGGCGGGTGTGCATCGCCCTTACCTGCTGGGCAGACAATGACCAGTCAGCAAAGTGAGGTTCCGGGGCATGCCGGGAAATGCACATTCCACTTCCTTGCTGTTTCCACAGAGACCAACACATCTCTCCGGGCAGTTGTTACGGCACTTGGGAGCACCGCAGCTCTGCTGCCACCTGTTGGACACAATACAGTCATGAAGGCACTGCCCTGCATCCGGGCCTCTTGCACAAACCTGTGCTCCTTGCTCGGAGCACATGGCTGCACTCTGTGCATGATGTTGCTTACCACCAGAGACGGCTCAGGTACCCAACAACATTTTGGCTTCCATCTTGTCTGAGAACTGCTCATTATGCACAGCCCTCATCTTTGCTTTGGTGAGGTGGGGACTGCCATTGCTTCCTCAGTCCCACACACCCCTTCCCACTCCCACCACTGCCATGGGAGGATCAGGTTCTTGGACCACCTGAGGACCCAAACCATCCACGAGTCTTTGGGTCCTGACGAGATGAGTCCCACGAGTTCCGAGGGAATTCACCGCTGCAGTCACCGAGCCACTCTCCATGGTATTTCACAAGTCGAGGCAGTCAGGTCAAGTCCCTGGTGAGGAGAAAAAAGGTGACAGCACACCTCTTAGGAAGGATAGAAAGTGTGACGCGGGGAACTACCAGCATGTCAGTCTCACCTCTGTGCTGGTCACGGATCATGGAGCAGATCATCCTGCAAGTGACTCTCAAGCACACATTCCAGTGCGTCACCACCCTGGGCGTGAAAAGCTGCCTCCTAATAACCAACCTAAACCTCCCCTGTCTCA
>NW_011143036.1:0-520 GCF_000146605.3 Meleagris gallopavo
TTCGAGAGTGCCGGCCCGGGCGCCCGGTGGTTTCCATAGGAGGAAGAAATGTTTCCCGAGGAGGGCCCTAGGCACACACGGTGCCCGGAGGAGCGGCGCACGCTGATGTGTGGAATCAGACTCTGTGACCACAAAGCAGTTATAAAAGCAGGTGTGTTTAATCAGGGCTGCGACTCCGGGTGCAAGGGGGAGAGCTGCTCCTAACTCGCACAGCGTCAGGAAGAAGTGCTGCAGCGAGAGGCCGAACTGATACGTGATCAGTAGTTTCCAGGAATTGGGATCCACGTTCCTTACGTTCCGAGAACCCAGCAGCACGCGGCCCCCCCTCGCGCGTGCGCAGTGAGCGGTGAGGGTCTCCTCCTGGTGGCCGTGGGATGCAGAATCCTCATCTTCCCCGCGGAGGCTCGCAGTCTTTCTCCCTGTTCACTTCTGACCCTGCGGGAGGGGCAGCCCCCGCCAGCCCGTTTCGGCTCGCCCTGCGGACATCGAATCGCCTCGCTGCCAGGCGTCCTCGGGCTGT
>NW_011143037.1:0-716 GCF_000146605.3 Meleagris gallopavo
ATTAGCTGGAGTTTTAGGTGAAAGTTACAACTAAAACTACAGCTAGGAAAATATGAACTGGACATGGGAAGAAGTTACTCATTGTGAAAGTAACGTAGCACAGGAGCAGGTGTCTGAAGGGGCTGTGGAATCTCCAGGCCCAGACAGTGTTCAGATTTAGCTGGTCTGGAGTAACATGCACTAGATATCAAGTTGGCCCTGCTTTAAAGTACTATATTGGACTAGAATGACTTGCCTGTTCTACTGTGTGTGATATGCAGGCTAACCGATCTGGAGAGTGGGCAGGCTGAAGAGATGAAATAACAAAACGTTCAAAGTCTCCTGCTTTAATTCAATCAGAGTAAGATAGTAATACTTTGCTAAAGCTCCAACTAATAATACTTTTTGAAAATTCATATTACTGTCTGGCATGATTAGCTAATGCGGTTTATAAAATATGTCTGAACATTTATTATGCTAAGATGCATGCTAAGGTTAAAAAAGTAATTATGCAATTACAAATGTCGCTATCTTGTAAGTCTATCTTACTAGTTCTAGAACAAGAAAGGTTTCTACAGGTACCTCAACCAGAAAAGGAAAGTCCAGGAGGGTGTAGCCCCCCCTAGTGAGTGACATAGGTAGGCTAGTAACAACAGACAAGGAGAAGGCTGAGATACTTAACAATTTTTTTGCTTTGGTCTTCCCTGATAACTGCTCTCTGCACAGCTCTCAAATAT
>NW_011143038.1:0-780 GCF_000146605.3 Meleagris gallopavo
AGCCCCAGTACCCTCCCTCTGCTCTCTCCCAATTCCTCTTTCCAGTTCCTGCCAAACCCTTCACCCTCTGGTCCCCTCCGCACACACGATGTCTCCAGGTCACTCTCCTGTTACCCCCTCCCTTATCACAGCCAATTGCCCCCCCCCTTTGGATCTGCTTCAGCCCTCCTCCTTCAGTCCCAGTTCCCCTCCGTCACCACCCAACATGGAGTCCCCAAATCCCCTCCCTTAGGCACCTCAAATCTCCTCTCTGATGACCCATGACACCCTCTGTTGATTCAAGAAGCCCTCTGACCGTCAGTGAAGATCTCTGGTGATCAGTGGAGCCCTCTGACAGCCAACAAAGCCTTCAGATGACCACTGACAATCTCTGATGGCAAACTGAGCCCCCGATGATCAGCGGGTTGCTGCTTCAAGTGCAGGAAAGGGAAGCGAAGGGTGAAAAAGAATATTTTGACCTCGTCTGGTTGATAGCAAGCTTTGCTCATCATGGCATAGAGGTTTTGGATTTAATCAAGCACAGAATTCGGAGAGAACTGTGACTGCATCACAGCTGTGTGTGCTGCCTGCTGCCTGGGACCGGCTGCCTGATTCTAAGTCCTCCTCCAAGAGGCTCGGCTGCTCCTCAGCGATGCCGACCTGCTCCTCATGGAGGTGCTGCTGTCCGGGCACTCGGGCTGCGCTTGGGGTGGGCTGCACTGGAAAGACACCGGGTCACAATCCAGGCTGGGGACTGCGATGTCTGCTGGGCTCAGGTCAGAAAGGCGCACTTCGTCACCC
>NW_011143039.1:0-734 GCF_000146605.3 Meleagris gallopavo
CAAGTAACGAACCAACTGAATGAAATGCAGGAGCAAATATCTCAACTGATTAATCGTGACAAACCTGTGCCAGTATCAGAAGTGCCCAGTGAAGATCAGGATAATCAAAAGAGTCTACTGAAGGAGCTGATCAAACTAATGCGAATCCTAACGACGATGAACCTCCCTACTCATGGGCACCATCAAAAATCTCAGCTATTAAAGGCAAATGCTTTCCGGCTCCAGTGAGGAACAATACATCGCGAATTGCCTTGTGGCGTTACCTACGTGACCATGGAGAAGACATGAGAAAATGGCACGACCAAGCTACTCCTGTACTACGAGCACGGGTGAGAGAATTACAAAGCAGATCAATCACCAGTGCAGTTGCTCCACTTATCACAGGTAATGAATAGAGAGGCCCTGCCTTCAGCCAGGGGGGGGAAAGGATAATCGAGTATATTGGACTGTGTGGATTCGATGGCCTGGCACGTCAGAACCACTGAAATATAAGGCACTGGTGGATACTGGTGCACAGTGCACTCTGATGCCCTCGAGTCATGAAGGGACAGAATCAATCCATATTTCCGGGGTGACTGGAGGCTCTCAAGAATTGACTGTGTTGGAGGCTGAGATAAGCCTCACTGGTAAGGACTGGCAAAAACATCCTATTGTAACTGGCCCAGGGGCTCCATGTATACTAGGTATCGATTACCTCAGAAGGGGGCATTTCAAGGATCCTAAGGGGTATCGGT
>NW_011143040.1:0-972 GCF_000146605.3 Meleagris gallopavo
CTTTGAATGCAGCCCAGGATACAGTTGGCCTTCTGGGCTGCAAGTGCACACTACTGGCTTATGTCCAGCTCTTTGTCCACCAGGATCCCCCGAGTCCTCCGCAGGGCTGCTCCCAAGGGCTTCTACGCCCACTTTGTACAAGCATCTGGGTTTCCCCTTCATCAGGGACATCAACAGTGGGGTTGAGTGCACCCTAAGGACACCAAGCTGTGGGTGCAGTGACACAGCAGAGGGACGGGATGCCATCCACAGAGACCTCAACAGGCTGAGCAGTGGGCACAAATCCAAGTGCAGGGTCAGTAGCTGGGATGAGGGAACACCCACCACCAAAACATGCTAGGGGATGAAAGGACTGAGCGGAGTCCTGCTCCATAAGGCCTGGGAGTACTGGTGGGTGGGAGCTGGACACAAGCCAGCAATGGGCCCTTCCAGCCCAGAAAGCCAACCGTATCCTGGGCTGCATCCAAAGATGCGCAGTCAGCGGGCCAAGGGAGGAGATCCCCATCCCTCTGCTCTGCGCTGGTCAGGCCTCACCTGCAGTGCTGCGTCCAGATGTGGAGTCCTCAGTGCAGGGAGACATGGAGCTGTGCGAGTGTATCCAGAGTACAGCCACAAACACGAACCAAGGGATGGAACCCCTCTCCTGTAAGCAAGGAGAGCTGGGCTGTTCAGCCTCCTGGAGAAGTGAAGGCTCCAAGGGAACCTGGTAACAGCCTTTCAATACCTAAAGGAAAGAACAAGGGAAAATGGAGGTGAAATCTAAGGAAAATGTCTTGTACAGTGAGGGTGCTGAGGCAGCGGCACAGGTTGCCAGAGACATGGTGGATGTGCTGGCCCTTTCAAGGTGAGCCTGGCTCAGACTCTGAGCAACTTGATCTAGCTGTGGATGGTCAGCATGGGGGAGTCGGATCACATCGCAAACCTACCTGCATACAAGCAGCGCACCAACATGGGGTGCATGATGTTCATTAC
>NW_011143041.1:0-958 GCF_000146605.3 Meleagris gallopavo
TAGTGCTCTTGGCCACGTTGCTTTTGAACCTGGCCAGACCAAACCCCTGGACTGCCCGTGAGACGCCAAAGAGGCTGGAGGAGACCACGGTGACCACCAGCGACCCCACGTCACACCCATGCAGACCCCACATGTCCCCCGACTCGTCCCCACGCCCCCCTCCCTGTCGCCCCTCCTCGTCACCTCTTCAATGACGGTGGCACCGCGCTGCGGTTGTGCCACCATGGCAGGGGGGACGGCGTGGGACAGTCATGGACAGGCAGGGTGACAGCGTCACCCGGCTCCAGGAGCTGCAGGACGCTGATGGGGCTCTCGAGGTAGACGGGTTGCTACGGCCCCAGGTTCCACTGGGTTCCCAGGGTTTGCACTTGGGCCGGAGGAAACCCAGGCATCCGTACAGACTGGAAGGAGCGGTCCTTGAGAGCAGCCCTGCGGAGAAGGACCTGGGGGTCCTGATGGATGAAAAGCTGAACGTGAGCCAGCAGTGTGCTCCTGCAGCTGGGAAAGCAAATGGGAGCCCGGGCTGCATCAGCAGAGGAGTGGCCAGCAGGGACTGGGAGGTGACTGTCCCCCTCTGCTCTGCTCCTGTGAGGCCCCATCTGCAGCACTGCGTCCAGGTCTGGAGCCCCCAGTACAAGACAGACAGGGAGCTGTTGGAGAGGGTCCAGAGGAGCCACAAAGATGAGCAGGGGGCTGCAGCACCTCCCCTACGAAGGCAGGCCGAGGGAGCTGGGCTTGTTCAGCCTGCAGAAGAGGAAGCTGTGGGGAGACCTAACTGCAGCCTTTCAATACCTGAAGGGAGCCTACAAACAGGAGGGGAATCAACTCTGTGAAAGGGTAGAACAGCAGGACAAGGGGAAATGGTTTGAAGTTGAGGGAGGGAAGATGTAGGTTGGATGTCAGGGGGAAGTTCTTCGCAGAGAGAGCGGTGAGGTGCTGGAACAGCTGCCAGAGAGGC
>NW_011143042.1:0-493 GCF_000146605.3 Meleagris gallopavo
TGGGGCTCCGCCGTGCCTCATGGCCCCGCCGCCCCTCACAGCCGTGCTGGGGTTGTGCAGTGGGACGTGGCAATGCAGCTCGTGTGTGGCCGAGCTGGGCCGGCTGCGGGAGGCAGACACGGCTGCGGAGCAGCTCCCTGCGGTCCCAGACAAGGAGGAGCACGGTGCCCAGCCGGGAGGAAGCCACTGGAGCACCTGTGTCCGCTGTTTCTTCAAGATCTCCGCACCCCAACGCTGCCCCACGCGTGATGGAGACCCCGGGTGAGTCCCCTCCGCCTGCCCCCACGTCACAGCCCAAGCCTCTCCATTCCTTCCTGCCGCTCGGAGCGCTCGCAAATACCTCGTTGGCTTGCAGAGGGCTGTGGCTTTGCGGCTCCTGCGTGAGCACCCCAGAAGCAGGCAGCTGGGAGAGGCACCGCAGCTGCTGCAAACCACGTGCTTCAGGCAGCAAAGGTTGGTACAGCCAGGGCCGGAACCGGTGCGCAGAATGCAG
>NW_011143043.1:0-570 GCF_000146605.3 Meleagris gallopavo
AACAAAAAGATCATCGACCCATCACACTGTGCCCACTAACCACGTCCCTCATAGCCACATCTACAAGGCTCTTGAACACATGCAAATGGTGACTGCGATGTCTCACCGCACTTTTGGAGAGGAAATGTTTCCTAATATCTAACCTGAACCTCCCCTGCAGCAACTTGAGGCCATTCTTTGTCCTCCTATCACTGTTCCCTGCAAGAAGAGGGTGGCACCTCACCACAGCCTCCTTTCAGGCACTTGTAGACAGCAATGAGGTCTCCCCTGAGCCTCCCCTTCTCCAGAATGAACAATCCCAGTTCCTTTAGCTGCCCCCCTGCCCTCTGGACTTGTGCTCCAGGCCCCTCACCTGCTTTCTTGCCCTTCTCTGGACACGCTCCAAGGCCTTAATATCTTTCTTGTAGTGCTGGCCTGAAAACTGAACACAGTATTCAAGGTGTGGACTCACCAGAGCTGAGTACAGAGGGATGATTTCCTCCCTGCTTCTGCTGGCAGCAGTGTTTCTGGGCCACCTGGGCACACCGCTGGTTTGTGTTCAGCTGTCAACTGACACCTCCAGATCCTTTT
>NW_011143044.1:0-870 GCF_000146605.3 Meleagris gallopavo
TCCCTACTCTCGAGTTCTTCTGATTCCACCACAGCACTGCATGCAGCTGAATCTGCACGGTTGCAAATTACCATATGTGACAGCATCTCTGATTTGATAAGGCACTCGTGAGCTCATGAAACTCTTCTGGTTCTGCATGTACTCCAAGATGTAGACGATGAATAACTAAGTCCACAGATTCTCAAGCCGGTCAACTTTTCTCACCTGAAAGATTTTGCTGTGTAATTCCATTATGTTTGGAATACTCCCTGTCAGACCTCTGTCTGTCACCCAATTTCAGTGCATCTCTTAATGGAAAGTATTTCCCCAGCGCATGTTGAGCTTCTGGAAATAACTCATTCTGATTATGCCAAGCCAACTCTGGGTATGCTTTCTCAGAATGCAGTTGGATGATGTTTGGAAGAAAATGATGGAAAGCAACAAGAACTCCAAAAAACTAGGCCTTAATGTTCTCAATTTGCAGAACAACTGGTACTCATGGGTCAGTCAAAAATCAGTTTCTTCCATTTCCGTGGACCAAACGCTAGAGTGCTTCCTTGAGTTATTCTTAAAGACTTGCTCCTAGCACTCTTCACTATTCCCTGTCTTTGTTCCCACACAAGTGCCAAGATCGCTACTCTGAAGACTAATGATGAAACTAGAAATCTGAAAATAGGGAGACCCTCCAAGACGCAGGACAGGCTCAGCATGGCCAGCAGCTGGGCTCATCCTACCCACAGAGATGAGGAAGCAGCAAAGAAAGATGGGTATTGTCTGGGTATTGTGTATGGTCCTCTTCTCTGACACTTGCTGGTGACTTTTCTAGAGAAGCACAACTTAGTCCATCGAGCTCAAACAACCTTCTACGCAGCCTTCTACGAGAATGGAAAG
>NW_011143045.1:0-520 GCF_000146605.3 Meleagris gallopavo
AATGCAGATTCCACTTCCTTGCTGTTTCCACAGAGACCAACACATCTCTCCGTGCAGTTGTTACGGCACTTGGGAGCACCGCAGCTCTGCTGCCACCTGTTGGACACAATACAGTCATGAAGGCACTGCCCTGCATCCGGGCCTCTTGCACAAACCTGTGCTCCTTGCTCGGAGCACATGGCTGCACTCTGTGCACGATGTTGCTTACCACCAGAGAAGGCTCAGCTACCCAACACCATTTTTGCTTCCATCTTGTCTGAGAACTGCTCATTATGCACAGCCCTCGTCTTTGCTTTGGTGAGGTGGGGACTGCCATTGCTTCCTCAGTCCCACACACCCCTTCCCATCCCACACTGCCATGGCAGATCAGGTTCTGGACCACCTGAGGACCCAAACAGCCAGGAGTCTTTGGGTCCTGACGAGATGAGTCCCAGAGTTCCGAGGGAATTCACCGCTGCAGTCACCGAGCCACTCTCCATGGTATTTCACAAGTCGAGGCAGTCAGGTCAAGTCCCTGCTG
>NW_011143046.1:0-767 GCF_000146605.3 Meleagris gallopavo
GGACTTTTCAAGGTCACGCTTTCAGACAGTACTGGTGAAACAGATAAACTTTCCCAATGAAGCTGTCTGAGAGCGGAGAGAGAGATTTGTTCAAAAAGCTAAAAAGCAACTGTTGCCCGCATTCTCCACCAAGAATGTCAACGGTTTACGGGCTGGTTCGGCCTGGTTCCGTGACTAGAAGGGCGGAGGGATCCGCGGAACCGCGCCCCCGGAAAAAAGAAAATAGGGGACCCCGAAATAATTGAAAACAGTGGCATCAATCTGAGGTGAAACAAAGTAATTTCCTAAATATGGTATCAGCAGAATTTTATAAGGAGAGAGAGAGAGAGTGAAATTGATGGTGGATCGGCCTCACCACAACGCTGAGATGAGAAGCGCAGGCAGAGAAGCGCAGGCGAAGCAGTGCAGGCAAAGAAGAGAGCATCAGGTGACCTTGCCGGGAGTTCTATCTCCTCGCTGACCGCAAAGCCCCCTGGGGAAATGCAGCTCTTCTTCTCCTCTGGACAGGCACCCGGAACTTGAGCATCAGCAGTCAAACCCCCAGTGCATTACATGATGTTATGATTGGAACACTGATAATGAAAAATCATGAAACCATGACACTGGGGATCAGAATGGGAATGTGGGGGGAACTGAGGAGGGGCAGTGAGGTGGGGGGTGGAGGAGGACTGCAGGGATCAGAATGGGGGAACTGGAGGGAGGAGGGGGCTCCAATAGTCAGATGGGAGGGGGACCACAGAGGACGGTGTGACCCTGGGGGTCAGAAA
>NW_011143046.1:1833-3726 GCF_000146605.3 Meleagris gallopavo
TCTTCAACACTTTAAAGAAGTGACTTCTTGAAAGCCCTGAATCTGTGTGACACATCTGGAGATGCTGAACTAAACCCACAGCCTTCTCAAAAATGGAAGGGCTCTGTGGAACCGGCAGGAGGGGGAACAAAGGCGCACAGGAGGTCGTGACATCTTTGAACAAAACCAGGGCCACAAACACTGAGACATACAAACACGGGGAAATTCTGCATGCACGCAGATCAAATGGCATTACACATCAACACCGCTTGACCTCCGCCGCACCAACAGGCTCTGCAATGCCCCAACGTCTGTCAGTGGCAGTCTGTGAGGAACGGCCCTGCACAACACGCACACTCACGCAGGGGCTCCTCCTCCTGCTCCTCCACACGCCGCGTTCCTTCCTCTGGCACACAGGGCTCAGCTGGTGCTGCTGCAGGCAGTGCTTCCCGTGTCTGCCCAGCCTAAAGCCATCAGACAGCGTTAGCAGATGCCTGGTGCTCACATACAAGCAGAAGTGCTGGAGGAGAATCACCACACAGCACAGACTGAATGGCTGGTGCCTTGCAGGGAACAAAGGCTGAGATGCACAACGTCCTCACCTGCTTGCTTCTTGGAAGTGGAGGTTCAGCAGCAGCTCCACTCGTGATTAAGTCCTCCAAAAACATTCTTCTTTCTTCCTGATCAGGAGACTGGATACCAAAAACTTCTCCAAAGTCATTATTAAACAATATCTGTACCTGGAGCCCAAGGAGAAAACATGGTTCAGATTTAAGACCACAAAACAATCCTATTCTATTCCAATACAACTGACTGGCATTCATGACTGGCATTTCAGCCACCCTTCTATGGAAGGGTTTAAAGGCAGGTGAAAGAGGGGGGGCAGGGGGAAAGAGCCTTCTATCCCTACATCCCCTTGGAGCCCACCCTATAGCCCCGCACAGCACCTTATAGAACCACAACTAACTTCCATACACCTCCTATAGGCCCATAACTCCCTATATTCCCCCACTGCCCCCATCAGCCCCTCTATGGCACAACATCCCTCTCTATACACCCTCCCCAGCCCCCTATCATCCTATACCTTCCCACAGCCCACCACAACTCCTCATAGCCCCCATTAATCATTTAAAGGGAGAGGGAAGCCCCACATCCCTTATAGCCCAGCCCATAGCCCCATTTTACACTATGGCCACACACAGTCTCTTATAGAACCATAGCCCCATATACTCCCTACAGACCCATATCACCCTATATCCCCCATTAACTCCCCTATAGCCCCCAACAGCCCCCTAGAGCATGACAACTCTCCCTATAGCTTCCCCCAGCCCTCTGTCACCCTATCTCCTCTCACAGCATTCCACAACCCCCTAAAGCCCCCAATCCCCACTATAAACTCACTATTGCCTCACATCTCCCTATAGACACACCACAGCCCACATATGGGCTATATCCCATATCCCACTAGAACCCTCCTACAGTGCACCCACTGCCCGCTATAGCCCCCAAACCACCTATAACCCTCCTAAAGCCCACCCACTGCCCCTTATGGACACATGTCGCCCCATAACCCTCCTATAGCTCACCCACTCACCCTTATGGACACATATCCCCCCACGACCCTCCTACAGCCCACCCATGGCCGCTCATAGATTCCCCATAGAACTGGATAGCTCCCCCAATAGCCCCCCACAGCCCCACATCGGCCCTAGACCCCCAACAGCCCCCCACAGTCTCCTCTATCACCTCCATTTCCCCCTATAACCATTCTAGAGTCCTCCACAATTTCTTACAGCCCCAAATCTCCCCTAGAGCCACAATAAAGCCCCCTACACCCACACATATTCAATATCGACCCTATAACCCCCCCGTACAGCCCCCCACAGCCCCTAAACTCCCCCATTCCCCCATATC
>NW_011143047.1:0-661 GCF_000146605.3 Meleagris gallopavo
AAAATCCCAGGGGACAAATGCCACCTTTAGGGATTGTTTTGGAATGCATGGACTGAGTGGAAATTACTTCTGATGGACAAGAGTGAGCAATACGATACTATGAGCTCCGCCAGCCAGCACTTCTCAAGCCCTCACTGCCCACCCGTCTCTCCCACACTGTCTCAGCTTACCTACAGGATGCTGCACAAGAGGATGCAAAAACAAAGGTACTCGGTGCACAAGTGCAACAAGCGAGCTACTCAGGCAGAGCTCAAGCGCTCCAATGAAGGGACACAGCACGCACTGCTCCTCCCCTCATTCCAGCCACTTATGACATCATAGGGGCCACCAGGCTGCTCCACCATGATGGACAGGGCCAATATCACAGAATCACAGAATGACCAGGGTTGGGAAGGACCCCAGGGATCACGAATCTCCAACCTCCCTGCCACAGGCAGAGCCACCAACCTCCCCATTACAGACTACACCAGGCTGCCCAGGGCCCCATCCAACCTGGCCTTGAACACCTCCACGGATGGATGGGGCATCCACAGCCTCTCTGGGCAGCTGTTCCAGCACCTCACCACTCTCACAGCAAAGAACTTCCCCCTGACATCCAACCTCAATCCCTCCCTCCACTTCAAACTCATCCTGCTGCTATCTACCCTTACAAAGACTTGAT
>NW_011143048.1:0-759 GCF_000146605.3 Meleagris gallopavo
AGCGTCGGCAAACTCTCCGGAGCGGTTCAGCGCGAGTGCCGCTTTCTACGCATGAGAGCGAAGCAGTGCAATTCCGATGCCGAGAACGTGCGAATTCAGCCTCCTGCACTACCTCCGTAGGGAGGTTTTTTCTCCGCAGGCCAGAAAGGATCGCTCCCCACTTTCTGTCACGCTCTCTCTCCCTGGGAGCGAAACAAATGTCGCTCCCCGAACTTCCAACAGCCTTATTAGAGAGGGTTTTGCTCTCCACTCTTTTCCTCCGAGCATGCACAAGCGTAGCCATGGAGAACAACACCAAAAAAGAATTGCCGCTCGAAATGAAGGCAGAGACGTCGTATTCACAGCTAGGCCTAGTGCATTCTGCATGTACCCGAGGCGAAGTGCAAACCACTCCTCTCCGACGTGCGGACACGAGACCGCTCGCGCGTCGGAGAAAAGCAGCAGGCACAAGTCGCCCGTTCTCGGCAAGTGAGAAACACGAGAGCGCTGCTGACGGCTGAAAGCGGCACTCGGGGAGAAGCGCGATTTCTCGACCAGCGTCGGCAAACTCTCCGGAGCGGTTCAGCGCGAGTGCCGCTTTCTACGCATGAGAGCGAAGCAGTGCAATTCCGATGCCGAGAACGTGCGAATTCAGCCTCCTGCACTACCTCCGTAGGGAGGTTTTTCTCCGCCAGGCCGACGAAAAGGGAAGTCGCTCCCCACCTTTCTTGTCACGCTCTCTCTCCCTCGGGAGGCGAAACAAATAGTCGCTCCCGAACC
>NW_011143049.1:0-448 GCF_000146605.3 Meleagris gallopavo
TGTTGCTTTACTTCAATTAACCCCCATTCAATTAACCCCATTCACCCCACTGGTGACCCTGGTGTTGGCTTCCTAAAATTTGGATCTAGGAGGTGACCGCTCTCTTTGCTTATGATGGAAGCACAGAAGTGATGCAGGCACTCACAATCGTTGCTGGGCTGGAGGCGTTTGTCGCACAGCTGGTGAGCAGAGCTGGTGCTCTGGTGAGCGTGTTGCACACGGAGACTGAGCTCTGTGCTTTTCTCGAGAGATTACCTTGTGAGAGCCCACTGGAAGCACCGCTGCGGCGTGTGTGTGAGCTGGGCACAGCTTAGGCTGAGCAGTGACCAGGTGAGCTGGGTTTGGTGCTGGGTGGTTGCTGGGAGGTGTCTCAGCAGAAAAGCTGGGCTGGGGGGAGGAGGTTTCCAGCTCCAACGGTGCCCTTCTGAATGGCTGTATCCAGGGAAAA
>NW_011143050.1:0-893 GCF_000146605.3 Meleagris gallopavo
AGCCAACAGCAGCGGTGCAGTGGTACCTGAAAGAATTGCTCCATCTTGAACAGCAGAGCAATCCAAGAAGTACGAGGGCATTCCAAACTAGACCACTTGGGACAGATTAACAATTGCAAGCAGTGGGTTCCAAAGTTCCAGACAGGAAATCAAAGCTGGAAAAACTCTGCACCTTTTCCTCTCTCAATCTTTAGTACATTGTGCATCACAAGGGAAGCAAGTCTTCACACACAGCTGGGAAGCTAAAGACAAGGCTGACAACCCGTGTCAGATCCTGAGACTGCACAAAAGTTTGACAGATGATGGATAATTCACAGAGCACATTGCTCATTCCAAAACTTACTATAAGAGAAGGAGATCTCTGAGGTTGCTGTTTTACGGAGCCCTAAAGTGGAGAACGATTGGTGGAGACAGAGAAGGATTAGCCAGAGACAACCCAGCCAGCTGTATGAGCCGTGGCCAATTGCATTTCCAGTCTGTGGCCACTGACAGCTTCTGAGAGCTACTGAGCAAGGCAACCCAGCAGAATTCAGGAGGGAAACCAAGTGAGGTACCTGAGCTCCACTGCCTTTCAACGCCCTGTGGGGAGGGAAGGAGGGGGAGAGGTGTCAAACAAACAACAAACACTGGCCTTCATACCTCTGAGCCAATATACGCTTTGCCCTGGATTAGCTCTGGTGCTGCATTTGCTGGGCTTCCACAGCATGTGTTCAGGTGGGAATCAAGGCCTCCCTGGAATAACACAGGAAATAGAAACATCTCCTTTAACAGACTTTGTGTTTTCTACTAATGACACTGCAGAAGCCTCAGAGGCTTCTTCTCCTGGGCATATTCTCATTCATGGTGGATTTTGCTTTCATTCAGTAGGTGACCTCACTAAGCAAACATTGTCT
>NW_011143051.1:0-759 GCF_000146605.3 Meleagris gallopavo
CTCCCTGCCTACCGTCTGCGCCTTTCTATCAGCCTCACAGAGCACGACTTACTGGCTTATGGCACCTGGAAACGGGCACGATCGCAGCGAGCGCACAGAGAAGCTGCAAAGTGGCTCCACTGAAGACACCGCGGCGCAGCTCGTTCTCCGCCAGCGTGGGCTCAGGGATCTCAGCTGGGGAGAAACGCCCTTCAGCAGCCACACAGCAGACAGCCTGCTGCTCTCCTGCTCTCAAGGAGGCTGCTTTCTACAAGAGGGGAAAAAAAAGAGTCCTTATTCTCTCATGCACATTGGTGTTACAGGCTGACTTAGAGAGCTGTTCTGAAGATATCCTTGCTCTACTGACCCAATAACAAAGAAGGACACAAAACTCGCAGCTGCGGCGTCTTTTACCGCCTGCCGAGGAAAGATTCCTCAAACTTGAGCATCGCTCCACTTGCAGGCGAGGGGAGCAGGAGCTGAAAAGGACAGGGGACATAAAATAAGGGAAAAGCTTAACAGAGAGCAGATCTGGTGCGGACAGTGACACAAGCTGTGTCTCAACAGCACTGCCTTAGCGCACGCCTACATTAGGCACACCTACCTTGCAAGGGCCACACAGGAAGCTTGGGACACAGGCACCTATTGCTCCCCCGAGTCCCAACTCCATTGCTCAGCTGCTCCTCCATGTTCTGCAACAGAAAAGTCACAAGACGGAAATTCAATTCATCGCAGACGTCACCAAACCTCCCTTCTCAGGGCAGTGGCACTCATTTCCCT
>NW_011143052.1:0-691 GCF_000146605.3 Meleagris gallopavo
GAGCCCTTAGAATGGGGTGAGTGATTCCTGCTTTCTTTCAGAGCTGTGAGCTCTGCTTTTCTGGAGGATCTCAAGCTGGATGGCTGTCATTAATAGGCCTATGTGCTAATTGCATCCATGCGGTGGGTGTTTTTTAAGGGTCATTGTGTGCATCCTTGTTGTGTTTTCAATTCTGTTCTGCGTCTCTTCTGATTTCATTTTGCAGCCTGATGGAGTTGAAGGATTGCCTGGGCTCCTCCAGTCAGTGGTGTGAGATCTGTCCAGCAGGTAATGAACATCATGCACCCCATGTTGGTGCGCTGCTTGTATGCAGGTAGGTTTGCGATGTGATCCGACTCCCCCATGCTGACCATCCACAGCTAGATCAAGTTGCTCAGAGTCTGAGCCATGCTCACCTTGAAAGGCAACCTGTGCCACTGCATCAGCACCCTCACTGTACAAGACATTTTCCTTAGATTTCACCTCCATTTTCCCTTGTTCTTTCCTTTAGGTATTGAAAGGCTGTTACCAGGTTCCCTTGGAGCCTTCACTTCTCCAGGCTGAACAGCCCAGCTCTCCTTGCTTACAGGAGAGGGGTTCCATCCTTCGGGTCGTGTTTGTGGCTGTACTCTGGATGCACTCGCACAGCTCCATGTCTCCCTGCACTGAGGACTCCACATCTGGACGCAGCACTGCAGGTGAGGCCTGACCA
>NW_011143053.1:0-521 GCF_000146605.3 Meleagris gallopavo
GAGACTTTAGAGAGATGGAAATCTTCGGTGTCATGGAACTTTACTCCAGAACACCTGAAAGACCCTGAAAATTTAAACAGATATTTGAGACAGGAATGTCGCGGCTCAGGAAGATCTGAGGAGGCCCAAATTATTTGGGGCCTGGCTAATGCTTACCGGGCCTTATTCAATACTATCCTGGAGAGGGAGAGAGTTTGTGAAATTGAAAAGGAGAGTCTCAGGGAAACAGTGCAAAATGAGCGAGAGAGTCTCCTGGTCGAGAGAAACAGCCTCCAATCTGAGAGAGATGCCCTCCGAATTGAGAGAGACTCCCTGCAATCCAAACTCAACAGTCTTCAATCTCAACAAGACACCTTCCAATCTGAGCTAGATACTCTCATAATCGAACGAGACAGGCTCCGAGCTGAACTGGAGGATGAGAGCATTGGAACTGACCAACCTGATCAACTACAAGAAGCACCACAATTGATGTCACTTGCCCCTGTAAGAGGACGGAAAATGAAACGAATCTCGACTCAGTT
>NW_011143054.1:0-583 GCF_000146605.3 Meleagris gallopavo
ACCCAAAGTGTGACTTTTTCTCCCACAAATCCCAGGGTTGTCCAAAAAATATCGAATTTTCTTGCAGGAATACCAGTTTACTCCCCCCAAATAGGACATTTCCTCTCCGATATGACAGTTTTCCTGACAGAAAATTTGAAAATTTCCCCCAGAAACACTAGCTTTCTCCCAGAATTAGGACATTTCCTGCCAGAAATAACACTTTTCTAGCCCAAAGTAGGACATTTTCTCCCAGAATTACCAGTTTTCTCACCCAAAATACGATCTTTCCTGCCAGAAATGCCAGATTTCTCCCCCCACGTATGGCATTTCCTCCCAGAAATGCCTCTTTTCTCAAGAAAAAGATGACATTTCCTGCCAGAAATGCCAGGTTTCTCCCCGAAAATATGACATTTTCTACCAAAAATACCACTTTTCTCACACAGCATATGACATTTTCTCCCAGAAATGCCTGCTTTCTCCCCCAGAATACGACATTTTCTCCCAGGACTACCTGCTTTCTCCAAAAACGGGACATTTTCGCCCAGAAATACCACTTTCTCCAGAAAAATATGACAGTTGGGGCCAGAATTACCAGTTTCCT
>NW_011143055.1:0-744 GCF_000146605.3 Meleagris gallopavo
GGAAAAGACTGACTTCTCTTGGAGGGCAAGTGTGGTATTTTTGGTGTGAAAAGGGGTCCTTTGGGGAGAAAACGGGGTGTAGATGGGAGCAAATGTCCTGTTGAGGAGTGTCCAGCAGTATTTTTGAGAGAAAAGGGAAGGTACTTGTCAGAAAAGTGCTCTTTCTGGGAGAGAGTAGCATAGTTGGTTGGAAAATGCCACCCATTTGTGAGAAAGCTGCTTTGTTTCCGGGAGGAAATAGCATTCTTTGGGGAGAAGATGTCCTCTTTTGGATGGAAAAGTAGTAGTTGTGGGAGAAGCTGTCCAATGTTTGGGCCCAAGGTAGCATTACTGGGAGGTAATGTCATTGTATTGGAGAAGGGAGGTATTTCTGGGAGAGAATGTGTTCTTTTGGAAGCCAACGGTGTACTCTGGGGGGAAAAAGCGTCCTTTCTGGGAGAAAGTGTCCTAGTTTGGGGAGAAAGGTGTCATAGTGCGGAGTGTGGTGTAGCAGATTAGGGGGAATTGGGAGGTATTCCTAAGAGAACTGTCATTTTTGGGTGAAAAGGTCTTATGTGGGGGGAAAAGGTGAGGAATGTGTGAGAAAGCTGGTGTTTCTGGGAGTAAATGCCATCTTTTGGGGGCTAGAAAGGGTCTTTCTGGTGGGATGTGCCACATCTTTGTGAGGCAATCGGTGTTTGTGAGGGCCAATGGCATATATTCTGGATCGAAATGGTCTTTCCGCAGTAAAGTCCAAAGTCTGGG
>NW_011143056.1:0-498 GCF_000146605.3 Meleagris gallopavo
AAAAAAAAGAAAAAAAATACACTCACTCCATCACCAAAGAACAAGGCATACTCCAAAGGAAGCACTCCCCAGGTTCACATGCTGCCCCTACTCTTCCCAGCCCTTAAATGGGATCAGGGAGGGGTGGAGCCTGGCTCTGCCCCACTCCACAGCCAAACTGCCCCCAGCTGTGCTCGCAGGGCAGCACCCCGCCCCAGGTGTTGCCACAAAAACAGGAGGGCAAGGGAATGCCCAGGCAAAGGCAAGGGCCAAGAGAACATGGAAGGAAATGCCAAGGATGACGGCCCAGACAATACGGCAGGGAACGCCAAAACTGAATGCCGACATGAATGTGGCAACACAAAGCCAAGGGGTCATTAGGCCAAGAGAATGGGGCAAGGACACACAAGGAGGAGGACAAGAGAATGTAATAGTGAAACAGTGCAAGACCAGAGACAAGCAAGACACAGAACAAAGAGGATAGGCAGCCTTCTGGGCACCATGAAGCGCAATTCAGAG
>NW_011143057.1:0-684 GCF_000146605.3 Meleagris gallopavo
TTAGGTCTTGAGAAATAAGTCCTGTGGCGACATGGTACCCCAGAAAGAATTGAGTCAGATAATGGGACTCATTTTAAAAATTCCCTTGTGAATACTTGGGCCAAAGATCATGGTACTGAGTGGATTTACCATATTCCCTACCATGCACCAGCCTCTGGTAAAATTGAACGATAAAATGGGTAGTTAAAAACTGTGTTGAAAGCAATGGGAGGCAGTACATTTAAGCTCTGGGAGAAGCATTTGGCAGAAGCCACCTGGTTAGTCAATACCAGAGGATCTATCAATCGTGATGGTCCAACCCAGTCCAGCTCCCCACATACACTAGAGGGAGATAAAGTCCCTGTTGTACATGTAAAGAACATGTTGGGAAAGGCAGTTTGGGTTCTTCCAGCCTTGGAGAAGGACAAACCTCTCCGTGGAACTGTTTTTGCCCAGGGACCTGGGACCACTTGGTGGGTAATGCAAAAAGAACGGGGATGTTCAATGTGTACCACAAGGGAACTTGATGTTGAGGGAGTGCGGTCAGTAATTCCTTGTGCGTGTGTTTATATTTTGTTTGTATATATTAAAGCATGACGTAGTGATGTGGAATAAAGGGGTGGAATGTCATGGTTTCATGATTTTTGGTTATCAGTATTCCACATCATAAACATCATGTAAATGCACTGGGGGTTTTGACTGCTG
>NW_011143058.1:0-769 GCF_000146605.3 Meleagris gallopavo
AGAGGGATGGGGATCCTCCTCCCTTCGCCCGCTGACTGCGCATCTTTGGATGCAGCCCAGGATACGGTTGGCTTTCTGGGCTGGAAGGGCCCATTGCTGGCTTGTGTCCAGCTCCCACCCACCAGTACTCCCAGGCCTTATGGAGCAGGACTACGCTCAGTCCTTTCATCCCCTAGCATGTTTTGGTGGTGGCTGTTCCCTCATCCCAGCTACTGACCCTGCACTTGGATTTGTGCCCACTGTTGAGTGGCAGCCTGGGAGCTTGGAGAGCCTTGGCAGCTTGGGAGAAGAGAAAGCTCTGGAGATAGCTCATGACAGCCTTCCAAGACTCAAAGGGAGCGCATAAGCAGGAGGGGGCAACGGCTGTTTAGGAGGGTGGATAGCGATAGGACAAGGGGAAATGGTTTTTAAGTGAGACAGGGGAGGTTTAGGTTGGTTATTAGGAAGAAGCTTTTCACGCACAGGGTGGTGACGCACTGGAATGTGAGCTTGAGAGTCACTTCCAGGATGATCTGCTCCATGATCCGTGACCAGCACAGAGGTGAGACTGACGTGCTGGTAGTTCCCCGCGTCACACTTTCTATCCTTCCTAAGAGGTGTGCTGTCACCTTTTTTCTCCTCACCAGGGACTTGACCTGACTGCCTCGACTTCTGAAATACCATTGAGAGTGGCTCGGTGACTGCAGCGGTGAATTCCCTCGGAACTCTGGGACTCATCTCGTCAGGACCCAAAGACTCCTGGCTGTTTGGGTCCTCAGGTGGTCCAGAA
>NW_011143059.1:0-512 GCF_000146605.3 Meleagris gallopavo
TGGGTGCCACGGCGCCAGCTGAGCCCCTTCCAGTCGCTGCAGGAAGGAAGAGCGAGATGACAACACACGATGGGAATGTTTCTCCTTACAGCTGTGCCTAGAAGCAGTGCCTTGCCAAAGGCTCAGCACAATCTGCTCCATAAGCCTCCTATGGGGCTATCCCAAAGGAAAGGGCTTCAGATCTTCCCGTCCCCTTCCAGCCCCTTCCCTTCTGCAGACAGTTCCGCACACGGTTCCTTTCTGGACTGGCACGGTGCTGCAGGCACCCAGCAGCTGTTTGCCAGATGCTGCTGTGGAGCAGGGAGAGAAGAGTGCTGTGGAGCACTGCTGGCATTGCAGTCTAAAGCAGTACGTGGCCAGTGTGACAGGGAGCTGCTCTGTGTTTGTGGACAGGTGCGGGTGGAGCGGAATCGTCTCCGGCTTCCCAGCTGAGCGCCAGGACAGAAGCCCCAGCAACTCGTACCGGTATGGCACGAGTTTTTGCTTCCTGTGAGAGCTGCCAGCTCACAGTG
>NW_011143060.1:0-448 GCF_000146605.3 Meleagris gallopavo
AAACTGTTCACGAGCAGCAGCTGTGGAGCAAGATAAACAGCATGAGAACCAAGGACACCTCTAGAAGAAGAAAGAACGTCTCACGGCTCTGATTGGATAAGCGCCTGCACGAACGGTTGAAGAGTGTTTTGTAGAATGCTCTGTTGACATGTAAAGGTGGATGAGAAAGTTGTAGGGGTGGATGGGAAGGCTAGAAAAAGAAAACTTGTGAAGGTATATAAGTGATGTGAGAACTTGTAATAAACGATTTGGATCGTTCACATCTGAGTCCGTGCATCAGACGCTGCAAATGGCACCCACTGCGTGGAGCAAATCAAGCCAAGGCTGAGTGAGCCCAGTCCAGCAGCACCGCCTGACTGAACTACAGAGAGATTGTTTGGCGACACACCCGCACTGTTCTGCAGGACAGAAAGTGAGCAGTCGGGAACTATGGGGAGTTCACTAACGA
>NW_011143061.1:0-661 GCF_000146605.3 Meleagris gallopavo
TTCAGGGCTGTGATCTTGTCTTTTTGGGGGATCGCAAGTGCGCTGAAGGGCTGCTAGGTGTAAGAGCAGCATCTGAATCTGGAGACTGCTTCCTTTGGGGTGTGGGGTGAGCCCTTAGAACGGGGTGAGTGATTCCTGCTTGATTTCAGAGCTGTGAGCTCTGCTTTTCTGGAGGATCTCAAGCTGGATGGCTGTAATTCATAGGGCTATGTGCTAATTGCATCCATGCGGTGGGTGTTTTTTAAGGGCATTGTGTGCATCCTCGTTGTGTTTTAAATGATGTTCTGCGTCTCTTCTGATTTCATTTTGCAGCCTGATGGAGTTGAAGGGTTGCCTGGGCTCCTCCAGTCAGTGGTGTGAGATGTGTCCAGCAGGTAATGAACATCATGCACCCCCCATGTTGGTGCGCTGCTTGTATGCAGGTAGGTTTGCGATGTGATCCGACTGCCCCATGCTGACCATCCACAGCTAGATCAAGTTGCTCAGAGTCTGAGCCAGGCTCACCTTGAAAGGGCCAGCACATCCACCATGTCTCTGGCAACCTGTGCCACTGCCTCAGCACCCTCACTGTACAAGACATTTTCCTTAGATTTCACCTCCATTTTCCCTTGTTCTTTCCTTTAGGTATTGAAAGGCTGTTACCAGGTTCCCTTGGAGCCTT
>NW_011143062.1:0-587 GCF_000146605.3 Meleagris gallopavo
AAACAGCCAACAACAGAGATGGAGTTACTGAACTTTTCCTTCTTTGTCTCTGTTAATTAACCATGGTAATACCAGAGTGGCTAGTGATTGGACAATTTCTGCAGGAAGAAGAGATGCGGAAATATTGCTCAGCAAGAAAAAAACCCTACATCTTACAATGTAATCAGTCGATGTCTCCACTGGAGAAAAAAAAACACATCCTCTTTGCGTTTAGAGAGCTAATCTTATGCTCCACTTCTTCTCTCCGTTTAACATCTGATACAACAATCTAAAGGAAAACTGAATATTACTAGCTGCTATTAGGTGATAAATGTCAGTTAACTACTGACAGTCAGAAAGTTAAAGCCAGATATCTGGTGAAGCATGAAATAACTACCAAAGTCTCTCTTTTCTAACATTGTATCAAGGCCCTCAGGCTTCCCTATTGTAGGCATATTTCTTACTTGACTACCCAGCAGTAATGAAAGACATGGTGTACCCTATGGGTTCTTTACTACTCTGTAAAGTATTCACATGCTTTGCCACCTCTTAGCACCACTGAAATTCTTTAGAGGTACACAAAGCACCTTCCCCAGTATAATTGCACC
>NW_011143063.1:0-568 GCF_000146605.3 Meleagris gallopavo
AGGTTTAGGTTGGTTCTTAGGAGGCAGCTTTCACGCACAGGGTGGTGACGCACTGGAATGTGTGCTTGAGAGTCACTTGCAGGATGATCTGCTCCATGATCCGTGACCAGCACAGAGGTGAGACTGACATGCTGGTAGTTCCCCGCGTCACACTTTCTATCCTTCCTAAGAGGTGTGCTGTCACCTTTTTTCTCCTCACCAGGGACTTGACCTGACTGCCTTGACTTGTGAAATACCATGGAGAGTGGCTCGGTGACTGCAGCGGTGAATTCCCTCGGAACTCTGGGACTCATCTCGTCAGGACCCAAAGACTCCTGGATGTTTGGGTCCTCAGGTGGTCCAGAACCTGATCTGCCATGGCAGTGTGGGATGGGAAGGGGTGTGTGGGACTGAGGAAGCAATGGCAGTCCCCACCTCACCAAAGCAAAGATGAGGGCTGTGCATAATGAGCAGTTATCAGACGAGATGGAAGCCAAAATGGCGTTGGGTAGCTGAGCCTTCTCTGGTGGTAAGCAACATGGTGCACAGAGTGCAGCCATGTGCTCCGAGCAAGGAGCACAGGTTTGTG
>NW_011143064.1:0-629 GCF_000146605.3 Meleagris gallopavo
TGCTTCGGCTGTGTGAGTGTGCTGCCCGACAGCTGTGGGGAGCACAGCAGAGATGCAAGCAGAGGAAATCCACGTGCAGGGCTGCGGCGGGTGCTGGAGGTTGGGAGATGAGGGCTGGGGAGCAGATCCACCTCCAGCAATGATTCCTCTCACTGCTCTGCTACTGCGCTGTCACAGTGCCCTGGGCAAATGCACCTGCTGCTTTGTGCCAGAGTCCCCATCTGCTAGCAGAGGGATAGCACTTGGTAAAATGCTGCCTAATGGGCTGCCACGTTTGACTTGACTGAACAAAGTGGTTGTTTCTAGAACACCTACCTATGCCAGGGGGTGACTGAGGGTAGTTCTGAAGAAGACTCTCACTAGTGTGGAGTGTGAGCAGAGAAAATACAAGTGTGTTTCTTTTCAGTTCCAGCTTGTTGTGCCTGCTGGGATGGGCGTCGCGTGCAGCGAGATCAGCCGTGAGCCTGACGTGGCACAGATGGAGGTAGAGTATGAAGCTCTGATTGCTCTTTGTTCCCTGACTTGAGCCAGCAGAGTGAGCTGCAGATGAGCTCTCCTGCTTTTCAGGAGAGAGAGAATCCTTGCGTCTCTACTGGTGTCACTGAAAAGCTGCCCTCAAAGCTTTCTTT
>NW_011143065.1:0-524 GCF_000146605.3 Meleagris gallopavo
GAGGACGGGGACACGCACGGTGGTGAACTCTGTGCCCCCACCAGCCAGCGTCAGGTGTCACCGTCATGCGGAGGGGACAGAAGGCCCCCCTGGGGACGTTGTACCACAGTTGGTGACCAGCTGAAGGACTTCCCGGGGGAAGTGGGGACACCGCATCACAGTGTCACACCCCCAAAGTTGGTGGCATCCCCGTATCACACCCCAGTGCTGTGGGGACCCCCACAGCGTCACACCATGAAGTTGGGAACACCTGTGTCACCCCTACGGTGTCACAGCCCAAGCTGGGGACACCCCTCTGGGGACCCCCACAGAGCAGACTGTTCCCAGGGGGTGGTGTGGGGAAGATGTAACTGAGAGCAGTTGGCAAAGAGCTTATGGGACTCTTTGATAGAGCCAATGGCTGTGAAACCTTGGGAGTGTGGAGTGTAAGACAGAGAGCAAACGGTATCTGTAGTTGCATGTAATTAAGGTTTATTCTTTGATTTTGGGGGATGACCCCCACCTGCATGTAAATAATAAAGGGC
>NW_011143066.1:0-411 GCF_000146605.3 Meleagris gallopavo
CAGCCATGTGCTCCGAGCAACGAGCACAGGTTTGTGCAAGAGGCACGGATGCAGGGCAGTGCCTTCATGACTGTATTGTGTCCAACAGGTGGCAGCAGAGCTGCGGTGCTCCCAAGTGCCGTAACAAGTGCCCGGAGAGATGTGTTGGTCTCTGTGGAAACAGCAAGGAAGTGGAATGTGCATTTCCCGGCATGCCCCGGAACCTCACTTTGCTGACTGGTCATTGTCTGCCCAGCAGGTAAGGGCGATGCACACCCGCCAGCGTTTACCCATTCCAGAGCCCGGCACAATAGGGTTCCCCCAGAGCTCTGAATTGCGCTTCATGGTGCCCAGAAGGCTGCCTATCCTCTTTGTTCTGTGTCTTGTCTTGTCTCTGGTCTTGCACTGTTTTCACTATTACATTCTCTTGTC
>NW_011143067.1:0-868 GCF_000146605.3 Meleagris gallopavo
GAGCACGCACATCCCCTCCTGAGGTACCGGAGCCCACAGCTCCCCTTCAGAGCTCCATAGCTTACCGGTGTTTCACATGATGCGGCCTCACTCAAGCTTCGTAGGTGTCAAAGAAGGCCTGCAGAAGGCAAGAGGCGGCAGCCAGAGGACAGTACAGAAGTCCTGATGCCTGTCTTACATCTGTGCCTCTCCTTGGTGTCTGCTCAAGATCTGCCTTCTTCCTCAGCCTCTCCGCAAGGCTGCGCTTCCGTGGAAGGCCTCTGCCATCAGCCTCTTGCACAGAGAAATCTGGAAATATTTGAAGAGCATCTGACTGGAGGAAGACCTTAGCTCAGTCAACCACCACCTTCACGTCTTCAAGCGTCGTTTCTTAAATTTGCCTTTCCGCTCTGAAATGTTGTGCTTTTCCTCCAGCCAACACAAACTGCAGTGCCCTTTCCTCTCCTCTCCTCCATCAAACATACCCTTTCATGCAGCCCTATTCAGATGAAGGTACCCAAACTACAGCTCACAGCGTTCGTACCCACACAGGCTTTCCGTTCCCCCCTATCTCAGTAAGATTCAATCAAATCCCACGCTCCATCCCTAAAACAAAGTGTAATTTTTCCTTGTCACAGAAACCGGTCACCAATAGAAGCCTTGTCCTGTTAGCCCAACTCAGCAAAAATCCCTCAAATGCACTGTTTTTACAGCCCAAACTAGCTCCTTCTTCAACTGCACTGCACTTACAGAAAGTGTTACTGCTCTCATTCCTGCTGATAGCAGCAAATGGACCCAGGTCTGCCTGGCAGCTCTACATTGCTCAGAGCAAAGCTGCACGAGGAAACAAAACGCTACCAGGTGCGAAAGCTGATGAACACACTTCACT
>NW_011143068.1:0-463 GCF_000146605.3 Meleagris gallopavo
GAAGCCACAGCCTGAGTGGCCAGCACCGACCCCGGGGATTAAAGCCCAGTCCCAGCCTGAGAGGCTGGCACGAGTCCTGGGCCTAAACCTGAAGCCACAGCACAAGCAGCCAGCACCAGCTTCGGGCCTAAAGCCACAGCCTGAGAGGCCGGTGCCGGCCCTGAAGTCTGAAGCTCCGGCCAGAGAGCCCAGCACCAGCCCTGGGCCATAATGCCACAGCTACAGCCACAGAGGCCAGCACCAGAGCTGGGGCTTGAAGCCACATCTACAGCCAGACGGGCTGGCAGCGGCTGCTGAGCCTAAAGCCAAGTCCTGACAGGCTGGCACCAGCCCCCGGGCCTGAAGCACGGCCAGAGAGGCCGGCCCCAGGCCGAGGGCCTACAGACAAAGCCACAGCCGGAGAGGCCGGCGCTGCTGCTGTGGCCTAAAGCCGAAGCCAGAGAAGCCGGCGCTGTCCCCGGGA
>NW_011143069.1:0-654 GCF_000146605.3 Meleagris gallopavo
TAAATAACAGATGCCTTCTTCCATATCAGCCCATTTCTTTTCTCAGGCATCAGATCATCTTTGAAGGGGTATCTTTCTTTTACAGCTAACAACATCCGCTTCCAGAGGGTAAAGGCCTGGTTCTGGCATGTACTAATACCTCTGTCAATGGCTGAGTCCCTAGCAATGCCACCCAGTTGGCGAGCTTTCTCTACTATCCAGCCACACACTGTTGGCCCCATTGTCCCAACATCGAAGTAACCAAGTGGCAATAGGCTCATTTGGGTGACGTGAAAAGTCTTTTCTCAGACTTCGAATTTCATTCATTTTCAGAGATCGATCAACAATAGTAACGATATCTTGCTCACCTCTTACTCTTTCGGGACTTCTTGTTGCCCTCATTGGCGCCGGTGACCGTGGTCTTACTGAGGGCCCCTCCCCTGGACTTAGGGGTGCTTCTTGTGGATCTTGGAGCCACTCCTCTGGACCTCTCTCCTCTTCTTTCTTCTCTTCTAACTGAGTTCGAGATTCGTTTCATTTTCCGTCCTCTTACAGGGGCAAGTGACATCAATTGTGGTGCTTCCTGTAGTTGATCAGGTTGGTCAGTTCCAATGCTCTCATCCTCCAGTTCAGCTCGGAGCCTGTCTCGTTCGATTATGAGAGTATCTAGCTCAG
>NW_011143070.1:0-420 GCF_000146605.3 Meleagris gallopavo
CCCTGCCGGTCTATCTTGCACCTTTTTCGTTTTTGAGTTATAATAGGACGGAGTTGCAGGGGATCCGCCATGACTGGAACCTCTAGGTCTGATTTGGAACTCCCGTTTTCCTCTTGAACCAGGTCCGCTACTTCAGAGATATGACTACCGTCTTTTGAAATACTACGGACCTGGCCTAGGGACTGTAAAACTGGTTTTTTTCCCATCAATACATTAAGTTCTTGCTCCAATTTGTCAATCCGAGCTTTTAGGTGCTGATTTTCATTTTCTAAATTACCTGATCTTGTCTCTGCTTGATTTCAAGCATTCAGCAGTGGCCATGCCACTGTGGATGCAGCTAATTGCCTTTCTTTCGTAGTTAAGACATCTTTGTCCAGTCCCTGAAAGTATTCTGTTAAGCGTACTGGGGAAATACTCCCC
>NW_011143071.1:0-512 GCF_000146605.3 Meleagris gallopavo
TGCCGGGAGTTATATCTCCTCGCTGACCGCAAAGCCCCCTGGGGAAACGTAGCTGCTCTTCTCCGCTGGACAGGCACCCGGAACTTGAGCATCAGCAGTCAAACCCCCAGTACATTGCATGATGTTATGATGTGGAATACCGATAATGAAAAATCATGAAACCATGACATTCCACCCCTTATTCCACATCACTACATCATGCTTAATATAGACAAAACAAAATATAAACACACGCACTAGGAATTACTGACTGCACTCCCTCAACATCAAGTTCCCTTGCGGTACACATTGAACATCCCCGTTTTCCTGCATCACCCACCAAGTGGACCCAGGTCCCTGGGCAAAAACAGTTCCACGAAGAGGTTTGTCCTTCTCAGAGGCTGGAATAACCCAAACTGCCTTTCCCAACATATTCTTTACATGTACAACAGGGACTTTATCTCCCTCTACGGTATGTAGGGAGCTGGACTGGGTTGGACCACCACGATTGATAGATCCTCTGGTATTGACTA
>NW_011143072.1:0-665 GCF_000146605.3 Meleagris gallopavo
AACCTCACTTTGCTGACTGGTCATTGTCTGCCCAGCAGGTAAGGGCGATGCACACCCGCCAGCGGTTACCCATTCCAGAGCCCGGCACAATAGGGTTCCCCCAGAGCTCTGAATTGCGCTTCATGGTGCCCAGAAGGTTGCCTATCCTCTTTGTTCTGTGTCTTGCTTGTCTCTGGTCTTGCACTGTTTTCACTATTACATTCTCTTTCCTCCAATTTTTGTGTTTCTTGGCCTAATGACCCCTTGGCTTTGTGTTGCCACATTCATGTCGGCATTCAGTTTTGGCGTTCCCTGCCGTATTGTCTGGGCCGTCATCCTTGGCATTTCCTTCCATGTTCTCTTGGCCCTTGCCTTTGCCTGGGCATTCCCTTGCCCTCCTGTTTTTGTGGAACCCGCACCTGGGGCGGGGTGCAGCCCTGCGAGCACAGCTGGGGGCAGTTTGGCTGTGGAGTGGGGCAGAGCCAGGCTCCACCCCTCCCTGATCCCATTGAAGGGCTGGGAAGAGTAGGGGCAGCATGTGAACCTGGGGAGTGCTTCCTTTGGAGTATGCCTTGTTCTTGGTGATGGAGTGAGTGATTTTTTTCTTTTTTCTCCTCCATTGTGGAGCTGGTCTCTCTCTTTTTAGCAGGACCTGAGCGTACTTAAGGGCTGGTAGGTATTTGGAT
>NW_011143073.1:0-604 GCF_000146605.3 Meleagris gallopavo
ATGGATTCGGTGGGCTGTACTTTCTCTTTGCTCCCAAGTCTATTGTGTTGTCAGAGTCCTTAACAGGGGACACGTTTCTGTTTAATGCAGCAGTGCCGTGTGCGTTGGATGATTTCCTTACTCCTGAAGGCCAACTCAACACAAGTGAGATTATCCTCTCAACTGCTGATACGTGGTCATGGCCTGTCGATGGCCACTAGAGTTTTGTCTAAGCTAAGATTTGTGCTTATTTATTGAAAGTTTTAGCATTAAGAAACAAGAAGGAATGCAGAGAAAGAATATAAATCCAAATAGCCAAAAGAATCTACTCTTCTGGGCTGTTTTATTTCTCTTTCTCGTGCATAGGTAACAGTTTACTGTCTTCCAGACTCTTTCTAGCTCTGATGCAGGTGGCCAACAGAGCTCCTGGGGGTCTTTTGTCTTTTTCAGTTTTATTTGCTGCAGTGCTGCTCACTCTCATCCTTCTTACCTCTTCATTACTTTCAAAGAGTAATGGAAGGCAGTGGGGACACACAAACCCCTCCCAGAGCTCCTGCTGTGATTTCCAGTGACCCTTATGAGTAGAGATCATCTCCATGCAAGGTCGTGGCTGCAAACAGGTTGA
>NW_011143074.1:0-533 GCF_000146605.3 Meleagris gallopavo
TTTCAATTCATTAACCCCTGTTTTAATAGACACCAGCAATGAACCCACTTTTCATTGTGGGGGTGTTGAGTAAAGGCTTACAAACCGTCATGTTACTCTCAACCTATTGGCAAATTGTCAAGGCCATAATTACTTGTTGTGGAATTATGTTCATATATAACTACTTAAGGGCATTGACGGAGACACCTGCATGGTACCTGTATGCAATGTGGTATGGTCTGAATTTTGACATTCACATCCCAGATGGAATGGCTAATTTTACAAACAGCACAACGTTCAGACCAGTCTCCAGGCTTCCTTATCGGTTTGTCAGACGGTTTTCGAATTCTGAATTAATACTCATGGGCGCGCTATTGTTTTCCTGGATTGTGATTATATTCCTTTACAAAGGGAGGAGTCTCCTCCAGAACCAGAGAGTGCTGACTGGCAGGGAATATGGAGAGGTTTAGGAAAGATCTTAAAAGCAAGGGGACCCGCAGTGTCATGGGATTTTACACTTGAACATCTGTGGGATCCTGAGAAACTAAGTCAGT
>NW_011143075.1:0-598 GCF_000146605.3 Meleagris gallopavo
GGATGGGGAAAATCCGTTTTTGTATGTACTTGTTGGTAATGTTCTTCCTGTTTTGACGTGTCGAATGTGTTGTGCTCGGCCTTGTCCAACTGAGCCAAACCTGGAATGACCCAGTTTCTCCATTTTGTTGTGCAGCGCCAAAGAAACGTGGCAAGTTCATCACCTTCCTTCGTTCCTTGGTGAAGGCCCGCCCAAAGAAGCCGAAGGTGCGGGAGGTAGAGAAGGAGGGGGTGTTTGGCTGTGACCTGGGAGAGCATCTTCTCCGCTCTGGTCGCGGGGCTTAGTGGATGGGACGTGACGGGAGCACAGCCTGAAGCAGGACTTGACTCAGGAGCTCCACTAAACGCTGGCACGTGTTCTTTAGTCCCCCAGGTCCTCCAGAGCTGCGCCGAGTTCCTTGAGCAGCATGGCGTGGTGCAGGGGATATACCGCCTGTCCGGCGTCGCGTCCAACGTCCAGCGCCTCCGGTAAGAGTGCTGCGACTGACACAGCTGGACTGCAGGTGGGCTGGCTTTTACTTGCTTTCCTCTTTCTCAACCAATTTTGTGTCCTCCTCTCCAGGTGTGAATTTGAGACCGAGCAGATTCCTGAGCTGACC
>NW_011143076.1:0-589 GCF_000146605.3 Meleagris gallopavo
ATATGGCAGGTGGAATCGCCATTCGATGTGATTTTCTTCTGCCCAGCGCTGTATCATGGCACCAGTAAAATGAGTTCCTTGGTCGCTCTTGATGAGTTGAGGTGTCCCGGAGGCAGACATCAGTTTGGTGAGTGCCTTGATGGTATCTGCCTGGTTTGCTTTTGGCACTGGATAGGCCTGCAGTAGCCCACTTGCAGTCGACGCAGGTCAGGGCATATCTGGCCCCCTCAGAGCGAGGAAGGGGCCCGGATGTAATCGACCTGCCATCGCTGGAGAGGATTATGTCCTCTAGCAAGATGGGCTGTTGTTTCGGGCAAGGCTCTCGGTCTCATCTTGGAGCAAGCGTCGCAATCCCGGCATGCCTGGACCATGTCAGCTAGCTGTATGGGCAGTCCCCACGCTTTAGCAGCTGCCCACATTGCCTTTTGTCCGCATGCCGTAGCTTCTGATGTAGCAACGGGCGATGTTCTGGGATGGTGAAGGCTCAATCCATCGAACTCGGGCCAGCGTGTCGGCTTCATCATTTCCCGGTGACTGTAGGGGCTGATGACCAGAAACATGGTAGACACGTACAGTCCTGGGTTTGACT
>NW_011143077.1:0-566 GCF_000146605.3 Meleagris gallopavo
TGGCTGCATCTTGTTTCTGCACCCTGGTTGGGTGTCCAGAAGGTGGCACACGGGCATTAGAGCCCTCTGTGAGGTAGGGGTTGTCCGGTCAGCACCGAGTGACACCACGATGGCACAGCTTTTCCGAAGGCCCTGTGCTGCATTTGCCAGCTGCGTGTCACTGTGCTGATCACTCCAGGAAACAGATGGCACCGGGCTTCTTCTGATGCCAATGCAATGAGAGCCCAGAACAAAGAGGTTTGTAATGCCTCGAGCTGCAGAATATGCAGTAGATGGGGCACAGAGAAAGATCTGTCTCTTTTTCTGGTGAGCTCATCCATTGGTCAGCAGAATAACTGCATACTCCATGGGGACATGGATCCGGAGTCATCCAGGGTGGCCAAGAGGAGGTGGCCAATCTCCAAGGTTTTCCACCACAGCCTGCAGGCACTGGCACATGTGGACCATGAGCAGAGTTTCCAGATGGGGCGTTTGCACCTCTCCTTGGCAAACACGCTCTGGAGGACCAGGCCATGCTTCTGGAATCAGATGCTGCCCACTGGACATCCAGTAATGAGTTCAGCTGA
>NW_011143078.1:0-727 GCF_000146605.3 Meleagris gallopavo
CAATAAATGAGCCGGCATCCATCCTCTGCGTCACTGTTGTGACTCCATGGCTCCCGCCACCCTGCCGGGCAGGGAGTGCTTTGTTTGGGGGATCCCAGAGATTCGCTTTCCTCGCAGCCTTCCGAGCGGGAGGAGACATCTCACACGGACACTGTGGGCAGGATCGCCCGAAGGAAGGGAAGAGGAACGTAGAGGGGACATGGGCTGAGTTGAGGAAGAGGGACGTCGGATTGGACTGCGTCGAGTTTGCGAACAGAAAGAGGAACCCAGAATGGTGGGGGTTGGAAGGTCACCAAGTCACCAGCCCTGCCAAAACAGGTTCCCAGCAGTGGGTCACCAGCTGTCACCTGTATTTGTACCACTTCTGAGCGGATGTCCCATGCTGTCTTGGGAATGGAACGTTGTTTCTGCATTAGATATTACAAAGGGCAATTGGTTTGGTTGGAAATACCCAAATAATTCTCGAGGACGGTTGCTGCGATAAAGCAGATTTTATTCGCAATTGCAACGTCGAGCCTCCTGCAAGCAGGAGAGCACTCAGAAAACAGCGCTACATCTTTATCCCCTGTTGCCCGACGCTGATCTCTTTCTGCCCTGGTTCCTCACTGGCTGAGCACTGCAGCTTCACACTCTCGCTTCACTCCTCACACAAATACCAAGGAAGCTCAAGTCTTTGCCGCCCAGACACAAATATCTTAATTGGTTAATTGCCTTCTAACCATTGCTT
>NW_011143079.1:0-567 GCF_000146605.3 Meleagris gallopavo
AGACGCCGCCACGCACGCGCCCGCCGTCGCCGCGGGGCCGGCTTCCCGTGAAACGGTGGGATGTGGGCAGAACGTGGAGATAACGGGAAAAGGACAACGCAGTGAGAGCCGGGCTGGTAGGGAAGGAGGGAGGGAAGAGTGGGAAGGGAGAGAGGGAGGAAGGGAGGGAGGAAGGGCAGGGCAGGGAAGGGCAGGGCAAAAGGCGGGAAAGGGAAAGGGTCCGAAGCCTGGCCTGGCTGGTATTGCAACATGGAAGGGCTTCAGGTGTGTTGTTAGGTGCACAAGGAGCAGTTCGTGCAGCAGTAGATGATATTGCTGTGTTCATGCAGATCAGAGTGGCAGAACTGAGGCAGATGTAGAGAAGATACGGCACCAAACTGAAATACTGCACAACATAAAGCGATGCGAGCTGCCCAGCCACCAGCTCACACTGCTCCAATCGATGTGTGGGGATGAGGCAGGTCCTGCATGCCGTGCAGACAGTTCACGGTAGAGCTGAGACCGTGGAGCTCCAGGCACACAAAAGAGACTGTAAAGTGCCTGCTGCTTTGCTCCAAGCTCAGACCT
>NW_011143080.1:0-1058 GCF_000146605.3 Meleagris gallopavo
AAAGCTCCCTAAGGGAGACAAAACCCCTGTTTAGAAGCCGAGCTCTTTTCCCAGGGGAGCTCGTAGAAGTCCCTTGGATAAACAGAACTTGGAGTGAGCAGGGAGGAAATGTGCTCTGATGGTGGCAGCATGAGAAGAGCCATCAGGCTTCCAGAGTTGTGCCCTTTCCCTCCTCTAATTTGTGCTGCTTTGATACCAGTCTGTCTGTTCTGAGTTTCGGCGGATGTAAATGAACTCAGGAGCAGTCCCGAGATCTTTGTTTACCTGTTTAAGGGTTGTGAGATGTTAGGCTGTAGCACAAAGACACGGCATTTCTCTGAGCTAGTGGAGCAAGACCTGGAGCTTCTTGTCCCTCTGCTCTGCCAGCTGTGGCTACGTAGAGGTAGTGCTGATAAATGAACATCTGGAAGAGTGTGAAAGCCTCAAGGAAAACATGGGTACTCTTCCCCACATCTGCTAAAACTGCCTGCTGGATTCAGTCCTGTACATTCATTATATGTTTATTATATGTGCACATTTCTTTTCCTTTTTTTCGAGTCGCTTGGCAGATGCTGCTAGTGAGCTGTGTCTGCAGGGGCAGCACGAGTGCCACTCTGCTCTGCTCCCAGATTGGACAGAATGGAATTTAGCTTGGTCCAGATGGAAGAGTTGGCTGGGTCTGCCGTCTTCTGAAGATCTTCAATCAGTGCACGGAGTTGAAGCAATTCAAACATCTCCTGATTGCTCCTGAAAAAGATTTTTGCAGAAGACAGCTGACATTTGGTCATTGAAAAGCGGCGAGTTACAGCAATACAGGAAAGGCACTACAGAAAATGACTTATTGGATGAGGAAAAACTTGCATTGCTTTGGGAGTAAATTCTGTAAATTCTGTCTGCCAGCTGAAAGTTCTCAAGGGACAGAGAGAAAAATCTTGGCGAAAATCATCAGGTGCTGTGCTTTCACTTGACTCAGTGCTGCTGAGACACCGCATGATGAAAACCTAAGGAAAGGCTGTGAGGGGATTTCCCCAGTGAAAAGTACAAATTCGGAAATGGGAGACGTTCAGAAAATCCAGAAT
>NW_011143081.1:0-534 GCF_000146605.3 Meleagris gallopavo
AAAGCGCGTGCAAAGAGCTGCGAGTAACAAAGCCTGGCCACGAGAACAACGCCATAGGGATTGCTGAGTTTCCCAGGGCAGCTCTGAGTGTTTTTTGCTTTTCTGATGAGTGTATAATGAGCAAAGAAAACACCAAAAGGACGGTGTTTTCTCCCAAAATGACAGACTGTTGGTCCAGAGCAGCATCTCTGCAGCTTAGGACCACCAAGCTGCCATCCCAGCACTGTTCTGCTTACAGACAGCGCTCAGGTTCTCCTGATGCGGCACTCAGAAGGCGTCCCTCTGTTGTGCAGCCCTCCCCAGTGCCTGCCAGCCTGTCCCTGTTTGGGCTGGGATGGAACTGTTTCCTTTGGAGCGCCTGGTATGATGCTGTGTCCTGGTTCTATCGGTGCCATCCTGCAGGCTGTTGTGCAGAGCGCAGTGCAAAGCTAACTCATGTGAAAACACCCTGCACACACCCACGTGCAATGCACATTCTGATGTTCAACACCACCTCTAAGAAGATCGGAGGGCTGGAGCACCTCTCCTGTGAGG
>NW_011143082.1:0-706 GCF_000146605.3 Meleagris gallopavo
CCCCACAGTGACCCCCATATCACCCCCTCTCACCCCACTATTGCCCTCATATTGACCCCCATATTGACCCCCATATCGACGAATACATCAAGGAGAGAGTGTGAGTAAAACCTGGAGAAAAGTCAGAGTAAAGAAGGAGTAAAGTATGGGTAAACCCCAGAGTAAAGTGTGAATAAATGTTGAAGTAAGGTGTGAGTACACCTGGAATAGAGTGTGATAGCCAGTTGTGGGAGTAAAACCTGGAGAAAAGTCAGAGGAAAGCATGAGTAATTCTTGCGTAAACCAAGTAAACTGTGAGTATCAACTGTGAGTATCACATGAAGGTGAGAGCACACCTGGAGTATGGTGTGAGTTAGTAAGCGTGGAGTAAAGTGTGAGCAGAACCCAGCGGAAGTTGTGCGCACGTCTGTGCCCGCGACGGGGGGCTGTGGGCTTCCCTCCCCCCCGGCCCACAGAATGGGAAGGGAAGGGGAGACGGGACGGGGGGCTGGGAGCTGGGCTCCAGGAAGGAAGAAAAAGAACAAAGCGACAACGATCTGCGGACAAAACTTGTTTTACTGAGTGCGATGGCGGAGTGCGAGTTAAGCCGACGCCATGGCGCCTCGTGGGAGCTGAGAGGAATAAATGAGAGGGGACAGAGGGAGTTCCTGAGGCGGAGTCACACCTGGAAAGCTGGGAACGGCTTCCAATGACCCCAGTGACCCCA
>NW_011143083.1:0-395 GCF_000146605.3 Meleagris gallopavo
AAAGAGTAATGGAAGGCAGTGGGGACACACAAACATCTCCCAGAGCTCCTGCTGTGATTCCCAGTGACCCTTATGAGTAGAGATCATCTCCATGCAAGGTCGTGGCTGCAAACAGGTTGACATTAGCCTTTGGGATGATGCAAGTGAAAATGTGCTTTGTTTCAAATGCATAACCTGCATGCTACAAAATCGTAAGGAAGGCTTAAGGAATAGATTTTAATCCATAGGATAGATGTAAAGAAAAAGAAATGTAGAAAACATTCTATTTAACAAGTATGTTTGTTTTTGGATTTTTATGTATCACTTGTTTAAGCAGAGACTTTGAAAGATTGGGGAATCCTTTTCAACATGAAGTACTTCTAATAATTTTGACTGGTTCAGTGAGAGAGGCCATT
>NW_011143084.1:0-646 GCF_000146605.3 Meleagris gallopavo
GGGTGTGGTGTAGTAGATTAGGGGGGAATTGGGAGGTATTCCTAAGAGAACTGTCATTTCTGGGAGAAAAGGTCTTATGTGGGGGGGAAAAGGTGAGGAATGTGTGAGAAAGCTGGTGTTTCTGGGAGTAAATGCCATCTTTTGGGGGCTAGCAATGGTCTTTCTGGTGGGATGTGCCACATCTTTGTGAGGCAATCGGTGTTTGTGAGGGCCAATGGCATATATTCTGGATCGAAATGGTCTTTCCGCAGTAAAATGCCAAAAGTCTGGGAGTAAGTGTCATGATGAGGAATGTAATGGAGTGTAATTGGGAGGAATTTCTCGGAGTCGTGGTCTTTGTGGGTGCATATGTCCCATTTAGGGAAGGAAAGGAGTATTTCTTAGCAGAACTGCCATAGCATTTAGGGAAAATGTCCTATCCTTGGGAGACAAAGTGGTATTAGTGGGAGAAGATGTCCTATTCTTGGTTGCAAGTGTCCTATTGGTCTTGTCATCTAGTCTTTTTGGGAGAAAACGTGAGTTGGTTGAAGAAAACAGGTATGCCTGGGAGAAAATACCATCTTTTTGGAAGCACAGGCCCAATTTCCAAGTGAAATGTGGTATTTCTGGGAGAAAATGACAAGTACGTGGGAGAAAAAGTGGACAA
>NW_011143085.1:0-479 GCF_000146605.3 Meleagris gallopavo
AGCCTTAGAAGGGGTGAGTGATTCCTGCTTGATTTCAGAGCTGTGAGCTCTGCTTTTCTGGAGGATCTCAAGCTGGATGGCTGTAATTAATAGGGCTATGTGCTAATTGCATCCATGCGGTGGGTGTTTTTTAAGGGCATTGTGTGCATCCTTGTTGTGTTTTAAATTATGTTCTGCGTCTCTTCTGATTTCATTTTGCAGCCTGATGGAGTTGAAGGATTGCCTGGGCTCCTCCAGTCAGTGGTGTGAGATGTGTCCAGCAAGTAATGAACACGATGCACCCCATGTTGGTGCGCTGCTTGTATGCAGGTAGGTTTGCGATGTGATCCGACTCCCCCATGCTGACCATCCACAGCTAGATCAAGTTGCTCAGAGTCTGAGCCAGGCTCACCTTGAAAGGGCCAGCACATCCACCATGTCTCTGGCAACCTGTGCCACTGCCTCAGCACCCTCACTGTACAGACATTTCCTTAGATTTC
>NW_011143086.1:0-478 GCF_000146605.3 Meleagris gallopavo
GAGAAGCTTTCTACGTGGCACTCCTACTTACATTTCCCACTCTTCAGTATTTGCATAAATTATATGTGTCAGAATAGTAATTTTCTTAGTTAATACATTATTTACATAAAACAAAGCGGAAACAAATTGATCTAATAGCCTCAACCCTAAACAAGTGTGATAAACAGGTCTGTGCTGCTTTCTTCTGAGTTGAGCTTTTACCAGCTCTCACCCTGTGGACTCAAGCACTAGTTTAGTTTCAATATGTTAACATCTTTTGATTTTCCTTTCTCCTCAAAATTTAATTCTTTTTGGCAGCTCCAATTATGCATATCTGTCCCGGTCCTAACAGAGGCTCGTCACAATTTCTCTTTGTGGGTTTCCTGTTGCACTCAGGACTCCTTACTATTCCCCTGCCTGTTCTGCAAAATCATCTAACAAACAAGTTATGAAGAAAGAGACGGGGAAGAAAAAATAGAATGACATTCTCTATGAAAAA
>NW_011143087.1:0-495 GCF_000146605.3 Meleagris gallopavo
CACTTCTGTGTGTCACTAAACGTGAGCTTTGTGGCTGCCACGAGCAAGAACAGAGAGTTTGTGTGTTTTATTTCTGTGTTTGGCTGAGCGGCTAGAGCAGGGCAAGGAGGCAGATTGGGACGCGCTGCTTTCCAAATACTGTGCTGTTTGCTGGCAGTGCTTCTGGGTGTGGGAAATTCTGTCCCTGTGAGGTGTAAACCCTTTGCTTAGTTGACTTGTTGCAGCAGGTTTCTTTCTCCTGCTGAAGCCTTCCTGAGCGCTTCTGTACACAGCCATGGCCTTTGCCTCTTTCGTTCCTTCTTTCTTTGTTGTGTTTGACACTCTGCAAGCTGTGAATTGCCGGGGAACAGCTCAATGTGCTCTGGAGTTCTGGGGGACAAACTCCCAAGAAACACTGCGCAGCTTCAAAGCCCCGAAGCCTGGAGAGATGAGAGATGTGCAGCGCTCTGCCTGGTGCAGGACACGATGCACGCTCGTGCAAGGCGCTTCCACCAA
>NW_011143088.1:0-660 GCF_000146605.3 Meleagris gallopavo
TATTCCACCTCAATGGAAAGGGGACCACCTGGGCAACTGATTGCCCTGAAGCACAAGCATAACAATTGCTATGTTTGAGAATTTGGACATATTTTACCCATTCTAACCAGGCATTCACATCCTCATACTCTGTTTCTACCTCAAGTGTGTGTTGGGAGTTCCTTTATTTTCTGAAGTTACAATGGGGTTACTGAGATAGTGCCCCTCTCCTTTTACAGAGTCCCTCTCTTCTTGGGTATGGTTAATAACATTGGGCTGTGGTTTCCATACAGCCATCTTGAATCTGGCCACTGGGTCTTTTCCTGTCACATCCACTCAAAAAACCATAAGTACGGTTTACAATTTTATCTGCCTTTCTAATCATTATCACAATCGGATTGCATTGCAAAGGCTGGCAATTTGGCTGAGCAATCCCTTTAAATATGCTGATTTGATTTTTCAAAGTCCTGATGGAGTTGGATGAACTTGGTGAATAAGTCCATCCATTACAGTTGGTTGTCAACCACATATTAGTCCATCTTATGCGTACGTTCCTGATCCTGGAGGCAGAGGTGTTTGTTCTCACTTAGTTAGTTGTTGAGCCTCCATGTCTTCACAGGCTAACACCTGACTAAATGGTCTGGGAACCTTGGTCTTGGTTACATTTACCCATAATTTCAC
>NW_011143089.1:0-505 GCF_000146605.3 Meleagris gallopavo
TAAAACACAAGACGAAACACACTGTTCCTTACACACTGCCTCTACCAGTGTGCAGCACTTCGGTGTTTGCTCACTCAGGCTCCAAAGGCAAAAGGATAATAAGCCACCCTGGAAAGCATGTAATGGAGGACTGCAATTTTAATCAGCTTTGGAAAGCAGGAGATCTGCTGAAGCAGAACAGTCTCATCCAAGTCCTGGTTAACAACCTCCCCTTCAAAATGGATTCCAAGGGAGTTAAGAAGCCATAAGAAAGAATACTCGACATAAGCAGTTTGCATATTATCTTCCTGTAAATTTAAAATAAATTCGTCTGTATCTGCGCTCAGGAATTACTGCTGAACATTTGGAATAAGGCTTATTTCTTACTACTCTTACCCCTTGATCATACACACAAATCAAGCTTAAAAAACATGACCGAAGTAACTTCAGATACTCTTTATAACATCAGAAGCTCCTACAGCTTCTGCTAGTAAGTTGCTTCAACCAAGCCTCTGCCACATTACTG
>NW_011143090.1:0-478 GCF_000146605.3 Meleagris gallopavo
GTGAGGTTCCGGGGCATGCCGGGAAATGCACATTCCACTTCCTTGCTGTTTCCACCAAGACCAACACATCTCTCCGGGCACTTGTTACGGCACTTGGGAGCACCGCAGCTCTGCTGCCACCTGTTGGACACAATACAGTCATGAAGGCACTGCCCTGCATCCGGGCCTCTTGCACAAACCTGTGCTCCTTGCTCGGAGCACATGGCTGCACTCTGTGCACAATGTTGCTTACCACCAGAGAAGGCTCAGGTACCCAACACCATTTTGGCTTCCATCTTGTCTGATAACTGCTCATGATGCACAGCCCTCATCTTTGCTTTGGTGAGGTGGGGACTGCCATTGCTTCCTCAGTCCCACACACCCCTTCCCATCCCACACTGCCATGGCAGATCAGGTTCTGGACCACCTGAGGACCCAAACATCCAGGAGTCCTTGGGTCCTGACGAGATGGGTCCCAGAGTTCCGAGGGAATTCACCG
>NW_011143091.1:0-660 GCF_000146605.3 Meleagris gallopavo
AACCGTTTTCTCTATAGCACTTTTCATCTTCTGCACTTCTTTCTTACCTGCATCCTTTCTTCTTCTTCTTCTCTTCTGCTCTTCTTTCTTTCTGTCTTGTCTGTATGCGCTCTTCCCCTCTTCTGCTCCTTGAGTGCTCTTGTCAGCATCCAATCTGTGCGCCACAGCTCTACGTCAGACTTCATTTTGGGGTGGAGGAAGGTATGTAGGGCCAGATTTGTACCAGAAAAGCTGTTGTGCTGTGCCCAGAAGGTGATGAAGAATAGCCGTCAGGAGCCAGCAGCACAAAGGCAGCGTGTTTCTGCGAAGGCCACAGCGTAAGCACACGTGAACTTGGAAGGACTCCTTTGTGTGTCTGCAGGAACTGGTTTTGAGTGGAGAATTTTCTGGAGTTGTTTCCAGTTGTTGCTCGGAGGAGCTGAGGCTTTTCTCCTCGTGTCTTTGCAGGAGAGCAGAGCGGAGGGAACGTCTGTGGTGAGATGCTCAGGTGAATTGCCTTCCCGCCCAGCAGCCTGTTTGTGTCCATGTGATGCCCGGTGGAGAGAAGCCTGGTGTTCTGTGAGTAAGCCTGGCAGACGGAATAATGGTTCTGGCCTTTGGGCAAGTGTGTGAGGAGAGGTCTTTGGACAGGCTGTCCTTTTGTTGGTTGTTTTTTTTTTT
>NW_011143092.1:0-379 GCF_000146605.3 Meleagris gallopavo
AAAGAAAAAAAGAAACCACTTACCCCATTCCAAGGACCAATACTCCCCCACACTCTCAAGTGAAGGAAGCAGCTTCCAGGTCCAAATACCTACCAGCCCTTAAGTACGCTCAGGGTTCCCTGCTAAAAAAGAGAGAGAGCAGCTCCACAGTGGAGGAGAAAAAAAAAAAAAAAAAAAAAAATCACTCACTCCATCACCAAAGAACAAGGCATACTCCAAAGGAAGCACTCCCCAGGTTCAGATGCTGCCCCTACTCTTCCCAGCCCTTAAATGGGATCAGGGGAGGGGTGGAGCCTGGCTCTGCCCCACTCCACAGCCAAACTCGCCCCCAGCTGTGCTCGCAGGGCTGCCACCCCGCCCCAGGTGTTGCCACAAAAAC
>NW_011143093.1:0-436 GCF_000146605.3 Meleagris gallopavo
AGACGGTTCTTGCAGTGCGTTGAAGACAACTTTCTGATGCAGGTGGTGGAGGAACCGACGCGGAGAGGGGTGTTACTGGACCTTATTCTCACCAACAGAGATGGACTTGTTAAGGAAGTAAAGGTTGGGGGCAGTTTGGGTTGTAGTGATCATGAGATGGTGGAGTTCAAGATCCCGAGTGGAAGAAGCAAAGCAATAAGTAGGATTGCTACCCTGGACTTTAGGAGAGCCAACTTCGATCTCTTCCGGGACCTACTTGGAGCTATCCCGTGGGCTCGGGTGTTAGAAGGTAAGGGGCCTCTGAGAGCTGGTCAGCATTTAAACAGCTCTTACTTCCAAGCTCAGGATCGGTGCGTCCCTGTGACAGAATTGGAAAAGGTGGCAGGAGACCTGTGTGGATGAGCAAGGAGCTCATGTGCAAGCTCAAAGGAAAAAA
>NW_011143094.1:0-457 GCF_000146605.3 Meleagris gallopavo
CCTGCGGTGTGGTGCTGCCGGCACACAAGGGCTCCAGGTCTGGGGAGTGCCAGCCACCAAGGGGCAGAGCTGGGCTCCAGCCGCGTCAGCAGGCTGTGGGCAGCAGGCTGCTGTGCCGGCGTCATCATGGGCAGCAGGCAGCACCGGCCAGCTGTCACCGTGTCGCCATGGCGACGTTTGTGACACGGCCACCCGGGGGGGCATCAAGGTGATGCCCGGCGCTGGGTCCCGCATCCTGAAGGAGCATCTGGCAGAGGGCAGACGCATCTGAAGGATGAGCTCCGGCATGGCTGGCGCCAATGGGGAGCATCGTGCCGGTGCAAAGCACACCAAGATACAATTCTGGGAGGATGGCCCCGCCACACAGCGGGGCTACAGAATGCCAGAGGTCACCGCCAAAGGTACGCGGGTCCGCAGCCGGCACGGGAGCAGAGCTGCCAGCCAGTCCTGGCCACCG
>NW_011143095.1:0-618 GCF_000146605.3 Meleagris gallopavo
TTTTTGTACTGGGGAGCCCAGAACTGGACACAGTACTCCAGATGAGGCCTTACCAGGGCAGAGTAGAGGGGGAGGATCACCTCCCTCGACCTGCTGGACACGCTCTTCTTAATGCACCCCAGAATGCCATTGGCCTTTTTGGCCACGAGGGCACACTGCTGGCTCATGGCCAACCTGTCGTCCACCAGGACGCCCAGGTCCCTCTCTGCAGAGCTCCTCTCCAGCAGCTCATCCCCCAGCCTGTATTGGTGCATGCAATTATTCCTCCCTAGGTGTAAGACCCTACACTTGCTTGTGTTGAACCTCATCCGGTTTCTTACTGCCCAGCTCTCCAGCCTGTCCAGGTCTCGCTGAATGGCAGCACAGCCTTCAGGAGTGTCAGGCCAACCCGAGATCGCTGCACAGAGCGCTGCCAGCAGGGCGGGGAGCTGCTCCTCCCCTCCTCCGTGCCCTGAGGGGGCACAGCTGGAGCACCGCCATCGGCGTGGGGCTCTGCAGTTCCAGGCGGAACGGGAACTGCTGGAGAGAGCCCAGGGAGGATGCGGAGACGGGGGGACCCGGAGCACCTCCTGACGGGGCCGGGCCGAGAGCCCCCGGGCTGCGCACCCGGGGAACGGA
>NW_011143096.1:0-474 GCF_000146605.3 Meleagris gallopavo
ATAAGCGATCACAATTATGGATTCACAAAGATTCCATGAGCTGCTGCATGACTTCTGGTCCAGAGTAGCATCTCTGCAGATTGTTTTTTTAAATCAGGACACATTATGCCTGTTGTGTTTGCCATACCGTGCTTAACAAAGTCACCCTCGGGAAATGGTTTTGACTCCAGGCTGCTGCTGTGCCTGGTGCCTCAAGGAAGGCACCTCAAGCTCTGCAATGCGGGGACTGTGGGCAGGAGGTACGTTGGAGGATCCTATTTCCTCCCCTCATCTGCTGAAAGTGGTTCCCCTGGCCTTGTTCCCAAAAGGGCAAAGTTCCTACGTGTCTGGGAACTGGGGGCAGTGGGAGGGGAGCAACCTCTAACCACGGCACGGAGCTCTACGAGGGGCTTTACCTGGAGCACCAGTCGTGTGCGTGGCCTCTGTTCCTCCCGGCTGGATGGGCAGTGTGAGACGGCTGCCTTGCTGAGATGC
>NW_011143097.1:0-326 GCF_000146605.3 Meleagris gallopavo
TGTAAGCATCCATATGACATTGCTTAGGAGTACATCTTTGGCAGACGGCATGGAAAAAGGCTGCTTTAAATCTTCTGAAAGGGTTTTAAGAAAAATCAAACGCTAAGAAAATCTCACCTCAGCTGCATGTTACTGATATTGATGGTTTTCTTTTCTGCCTCTAGTGATCCATCTCTTGCCTTCCCATTACACCTCTCCCTCCTCCTCTCATACTCATACACGCGCACGCACACATAGACACGCGCGCGCACACACACACACATGCAACCACAGCCACTTTGCCAGAAGGGAGAGGGAGAGAGAGAGAGAAACAGAGAGAGGAGGGA
>NW_011143098.1:0-888 GCF_000146605.3 Meleagris gallopavo
GCCTGGACGATGTCAGGTAGCTGTATGGGCAGTCCCATGCTTTAGCAGCTGCCCACATTGTCTTTTGTCCCGCATGCCGTAGCTTCTGATGTAAGCAACGGGCGATGTTCTCGGATGGTGAATTCTCAATCCATCGAACTCGGGCCAGCGTGTCGGCTTCATCATTTCCCGGTGACTGTAGGGGCTGATGACCAGAAACATGGTAGACACATACAGTCCTATGTTTGACTGTATTCCATATGTCTAACCACATGTCCTTGCCCCAGATCAGCCGGGCATGGATAGTCCATTCCTGGGTGACCCACTGTGCAATCCACAAAGTGAGCCCTCGGTACACAGCCCAACTATCCGTACAGATGTTCAGGATACCATCACCGGGCTCCTTAGTTATAACCATCCACACGGCTCGCAGTTCTGCCCATTGGCTGCTCTGACCATCCCCCTCATCAAACCAGATTGTCTCAGTAGAAGGATGGTATGCTATTGCTCTCCACTTGCTTGGGTTGCCCTTGCTGGATCCATCTGTGTACCAAGCATCTTCAGGGATAGAGTATTTTCCCTCCTGAACGGGACTCTTCTGCGGTGGAGCGACCAGTATTCCTTTTGGTGCATCACTGTGATATGTTACTGGGCCTAGGATCTTTTGGAGTTCTTCCTTCAAAGGGGATGAAGACAGACTGCTGCTATGGCTGAGATAGGCGACCCATCGTGCCACTGTTTGTGCTTGGGCCACCCTTGTTTTAGGAAGGTGGGTCAGATCTTTTACCCACCCCTGAATCGGCAGAGTGGTCTTGACTATAACTTCAGCCATTTGAGTCATTGGCTCTACTGCCTGCAATGCCGAATAGGCAGCCAATAACTGTTTTTCAATCATACTGTATCTCTCTT
>NW_011143099.1:0-697 GCF_000146605.3 Meleagris gallopavo
AGACAACAAAATGGACATAGTATTGATTTGAATGGAAACAGACATTTTGGGGGGTGATCCCAGGGGGACAAAGCAGAGCGAGAACGTGTCACTATGTGAGGTTGTCCTCAAAATCCCCATTGGAGACCTCTGGAGGACTCCCAGAACCCCTGGGGACCCTCTGATCTCAAAGAGACCCCTCGGGGACATCTCCAGACCCTTCTGGATGACTCCAGGACCACTCAGACCCACATGAGGACTCTCCGGACCCTACCAGACTCCACTGGGACATCTCCAGATCATCCCAGTGGCTCCTCAGAGCTCCTGGAGCCATCCTGGGAGCTTCCAGATCCTTCAAGGGACCCCCGCGGCCAACCTGGGGACCCCCTGAATGCCCCAAACCCTCCTAGGACATCTCCAGGTTTTTCTGCAGGACTCCAAGGATGGAAAGGGGCGTTGTGGGAGGAAAAAATAGGTTAGTGAGGCTTCCATGCTGTGGAAAGGGAGTTTGGGGGAGACCTCAGGGGACATGGGGTCTCAATGTTGTTGAAAGAGATTCTGGGAGGAACTTAATGGGTTGTGTGGGGGAAAGAGGTGAACAGAGTCTCCATGAGGCAGAAAGGACATCTGGGGGCGGAGGGAGGAGTGGGAGAGGAGAGCCAGGAGTTGTGGGGGGCGTTCTATGGGGCAGAAAGGTGGCCGGTTGGGGGGGACTGGA
>NW_011143100.1:0-1071 GCF_000146605.3 Meleagris gallopavo
ACGCGCGAGGGGGGGCCGCGTGCTGCTGGGTTCTCGGAACGTAAGGAACGTGGATCCCAACTCCTGGAAACTACTGATCACGTATCAGTTCGGCCTCTCGCTGCAGCACTTCTTCCTGACGCTGTGCGAGTTAGGAGCAGCTCTCCCCCTTGCACCCGGAGTCGCAGCCCTGATTAAACACACCTGCTTTTATAACTGCTTTGTGGTCACAGAGTCTGATTCCACACATCAGCGTGCGCCGCTCCTCGGGGCAGTGTGTGCCAGGGCCCTCCTCGGGAAACATTTCTTCCTCCTATGGAACCCACCGGGCGCCCGGGCCGGCACTCTCGAAATAAACACGCGGTGCTGACAGACTCATTGCGGGCCGGGCGACGAATCCGCTGGTGGGACAGCGGTGCCGGTGCCCAGCGGGCCCATCTGTGTGCGTGGGGGGAGAGGAGAGGCAGCGGGCCTTTGGGGCCGGTCGGGGGCTGTAGACTGTCACTGAGACACGAGATGTCTCTGCAGAGCTGGAAGGTCAGGAGACTCAACAGATACGAAGGGCTCCATCGTGCTCCTGAGCGCCCTCCTCTCCTGGCTGCACGCTGGTGGCAGGTGGAGGCAGGAACAAAGGGCAGGAGCAAGGGCAGAGAACCTCTTTGGCTTTTTTCAAATCTACCCTAGAAAAAAAGAAAAAACAAAAACAAAAAAATCTTTCACATATGCATGGGATCTGTTGAGTCCCAGCCTGAAGCACTGGTGGAGCACCTGCAGAAAGGAGCTGCTCAGCCCTGGGAGCACAGGTGAAGGCAATTCAGCTGTGTGACGGAAGGGCTGGAGCCTGGCTGCACCTCTCTCAGAGCTCATGCAAGGGCTGACTGCAGCTGGGGAAGGATCTCCTTCTGGAGGTCCCTCCTTGGTGATGCTTTTTCCTCTGCACCTGGAATCTTCTGATATGGGGGAGCAATCTTCTTCCCTTCCTTTATAGTACCTCTCTGCTGTGCCAGTCCTCCCACCATCACACCTCCGTTGTAACGCCTTTCCTAGTCACAGAATCACAGAATGGCCCGGGTTGGAAGGGACCTCAAGAAT
>NW_011143101.1:0-710 GCF_000146605.3 Meleagris gallopavo
CTTAAATGGGATCAGGGAGGGGTGGAGCCTGGCTCTGCCCCACTCCACAGCCAAACTGCCCCCAGCTGTGCTCGCAGGGCTGCACCCCGCCCCAGGTGCGGGTTCCACAAAAACAGGAGGGCAAGGGAATGCCCAGGCAAAGGCAAGGGCCAAGAGAACATGGAAGGAAATGCCAAGGATGACGGCCCAGACAATACGGCAGGGAACGCCAAAACTGAATGCCGACATGAATGTGGCAACACAAAGCCAAGGGGTCATTAGGCCAAGAGAATGGGGCAAGGAACACAAAAATCGGGAGGACGAAGAGAATGTAATAGTGAAAACAGTGCAAGACCAGAGACAAGCAAGACACAGAACAAAGAGGATAGGCAGCCTTCTGGGCACCATGAAGCGCAATTCAGAGCTCTGGGGGAACCCTATTGTGCCGGGCTCTGGAATGGGTAAACGCTGGCGGGTGTGCATCGCCCTTACCTGCTGGGCAGACAATGACCAGTCAGCAAAGTGAGGTTCCGGGGCATGCCGGGAAATGCACATTCCACTTCCTTGCTGTTTCCACCGAGACCACCACATCTCTCCGTGCAGTTGTTACGGCACTTGGGAGCACCGCAGCTCTGCTGCCACCTGTTGGACACAATACAGTCATGAAGGCACTGCCCTGCATCCGGGCCTCTTGCACAAACCTGTGCTCCTTGCTCGGAGCACATGGCTGC
>NW_011143102.1:0-823 GCF_000146605.3 Meleagris gallopavo
GGTTATGCATTTGAAACAAAGCACATTTTCACTTGCATCATCCCAAAGGCTAATGTCAACCTGTTTGCAGCCACGACCTTGCATGGAGATGATCTCTACTCATCAGGGTCACTGGAAATCACAGCAGGAGCTCTGGGAGGTGTTTGTGTGTCCCCACTGCCTTCCATTACTCTTTGAAAGTAATGAAGAGGTAAGAAGGATAAGAGTGAGCAGCACTGCAGCAAATAAAACTGAAAAAGACAAAAGACCCCCAGAAGCTCTGTTGGCCACCTGCATCAGAGCTAGAAAGAGTCTGGAAGACAGTAAACTGTTACCTATGCACGAGAAAGAGAAATAAAACAGCCCAGAAGAGTAGATTCTTTTGGCTATTTGGATTTACATTCTTTCTCTGAATTCCTTCTTGTTTCTTAATGCTAAAACTTTCAATAAATAAGCACAAATCTTAGCTTAGACAAAACTCTAGTGGCCATCGACAGGCCATGACCACGTATCAGCAGTTGAGAGGATAATCTCACTTGTGTTGAGTTGGCCTTCAGGAGTAAGGAAATCATCCAACGCACACGGCACTGCTGCATTAAACAGAAACGTGTCCCCTGTTAAGGACTCTGACAACACAATAGACTTGGGAGCAAAGAGAAAGTACAGCCCGCCGAATCCATAATTTGGATAATCCCCTTGCAAATAGCTGACAATCAACGCTGTCCACTCACAACAGATTCTGTCTGTTGATGCTCTGGACTGCTGGAAGGTGAGGTACTTGACTTGGAATTCTGGTCTTGTTAAAAGAACAACGAAAACTACAATGGATTTCCTTGCCCTTGCA